>NW_010109539.1:2034-8852 GCF_000699245.1 Pterocles gutturalis
GAAATCGGGGCAGGGAGGAGAGCAGAACTCATCACTCAGTAGGCCACTGTTTCAGTGTCATAACATTGGTTAAGATGAGTGATGCAAAGCATCCTCTGTAGCAGGTAGCTGGGTAGGAGTAAGGATTAAAAACTGAGCAATGTCCACAGAGCATCAGCTGTAGATCTTATCTGATTGCATTGACATTGCCAGCATGACATTTAGATGTTGGGAGGTATCTGTCTGGCACCGTCATCTTCCTGTTCTGTGGCATTTTTTGGAAACTCTGAAAATCCCATCCTCCTTCCTCTTTTCTACAGTGTAGAAAACAATTCTTGCTCACTGTGTAGGTTTGTTAAGGTCATTGATCAGCTCGGATGTACCTTTTAAGTAGGTCTTTGTACTGTGTCAGCACAATCGATTTTTTTTTTGAGTAAGTGGGTTTTGTAGGTCTGTTGAGTGGCTAATTTCACAAGAGTGCAAATTTGGAAGGCTGATGTTAATGGTAATAGTTCCAATTATTTTCAGTTAATGCATTATTCTCCTGAGGCTGAAGAATCTATGAACTGTCATTTCTTGTAAACTATGTATTAAAAGTTTCTATAAGCTGAAAAGGTTAGAATTCCAATAAGTCCATGTTCTCTGTACACATATCAATTTGCAAAGTTACATGAGTAGTAAAACTTATTGCCACAATTAGAAGTTTCTGATCTAAAATTTGAGAGCTGAAGTGTGATGAAGATTTAAGAATAGTTTGGAGGGGCTGCTGCTTTCCCCCTCTCTCATTGCAGGACAGGTTGTCTTGATTTTGAGGCTAGTTCGAATTTTATGTCTGTACCAACTCAATAATGACAAGTTTATAAAGGTATAGCATAGTTTAGCATATGGAAATTTTAAAATATTTAGAACTGCCGTAATTAGAAAGAATAAAAAACCATAATTTGTATGGCCCAAAGCCAGAAAAAAGTATGCTATTTGCAGATGTTTGGTTTCTCTTTAACTTCCTTTCAAATTTTTCCCTCTCTTTAAATGATTTATGAGAAGTTTCCATGAGTGCCGGAAGTATTATTCTCTTTGGCTTAAAAATAATGTGTGCTAAAGTCTTTCTCCAGATGAGAGAATTATTTTTTTAAAAAAATTTATTCAAAAATAAGTGTTCTCATTCATACTCCACTATGAAATCTTCATGAAGAAACAGAATTGGATATTGTTTCCTGAGAAGCATTTTGGAGCTGGCAATTAAATGTCTTTGGAGGAACAGATGGAATTATTGAGATGTTTAAAAGTAAAGCACCAACTTAAACCAAACATTTTCAATAGGTATTTTAAAGCATCTATCAACTTTTAAAGTATTTTTTGGTTTTTTTTAAGTGAAGTTTTATGATATTGATTGCTACCATCTGAAATAGACTGTCCTGGTCAATGGCAGATAACTTTTTAAACTCTTTTTACAAAAAAGTCAGATTAAAATAAATATTGCTCTGGCTGAAGCAGATGAAAATGCAAGTTTTTGTAAGGTGCAAATACAGGCTGAGTGCAGAATAAGCATCTGAGAATAAAGGTATTTGAATAATGTGTGATTCTTTTTTCTGTCCATCTAAAATAATCTAAAGTAATTTTCTTAGAAAAATAACTAAATAAAAGCAGGCTGCTCACTGTAGCTTTCAGTGAGCTTTTTTGTTTCTAGGTATGCTTCTGTAGTTCTGTTGCAAGGATATATCTATTACACAACACATCCAATCAGTGCAAACTCCATAAAATAAACTTTCAAGCAGTTGCACCATCTTCTGAAGCACGAGACAGATGTATGAACTGTGTCTTCAGGAGGGAGACCCACTTCCCTCCTTTCTCAGACTAAGTGGTAGCTTCATTGTCTGTCTGGGGCCTGTGTTCTGAATCAGAATTGTGCTGTCACTTTCTGCTTTGTGGCTGTCTTTAAAAGCTGAATTGATCACTGAATTCCTAAAAACCTGCATCAGCCTTAGCTAAGGGGAAAAGAGATGAGTGGATGAACGCAATGTGACAGCTTTCCTTACTAGGAAAGGGTTTTGCTGTGTAAAGAAGTTTGTCTTGTATCTAGAGTCGGAAATGACGCAAGCAAGTTAGCAAAAGATTATACGCAGACTTAGTTGGGTAACAATGTATACACTCCAGTTGGTGCTGTTGTGTGCAGTAAAATACAAATTCTTTGAGCTTTTTTTCCCCCTCAATGTGGAATAGTGATTTGTGGGCTCAAGTATTGCAGTGCAGGTGACCTACTGTCCCTATTTAGCCTCTGTTAGCTTGGGTATAGTTTGGTGCATATGAGCTTATTTGAGTATGTGTTGTTTGAAGTAATAAATTTATTTTTTTATAATCAGTAGTACAAAATGAGTTTTTAAATGAAAATTCTATCTTTTTGTTATTTAGCTTAATATATTGCCTTTTTTTGTTGTTTCACATGGGATTAAAGTGCATTTTCTAGGAATGTTTCTATTTCAAGTCTTCGATATGTAAACAGAAAATAAAAATTTGTCAAGCTGGCTTTTTGAGGGATGGTCATTAGGTTTTTAATATGCTTCTAAGTAAAAAGGCTTCAAAGTGAGTTATTTTTGCATGTGATCTACTACTTTGTGTGTATTTGCTGTCTTGGCTTTGATGGCTGTTCCTGAGATTTGTTGGAAAAATTATTAATTTCTCTTTGTGATGGACTAATGGAAAAGCAACAAGCGAATTGGCTATGTAAGTGCGAGAGCATTTAGCTGGAAAGGAAGCCTGCTGGCTGGTGATTCTCTCTCAAAGCCTGTTGCTTGAGATTCGCTGGCTCTTAAGAGAATGATCTTTTACATTTCCAGTGAACAGTCGCTTGTTGGGATGTAGGCAGAAAATCAGGCTGATAGCTACACCGACTCTCCTATCATGGAGAATAGGCCTTTCTTTAAGCAGCTTTTATTATGTCGAACATTGAACTGCGAGGTGTTTCTTGAGGCTCACTAGACTTTTGTATACCTGAAGCTTGCATTACAGCATAATACGGTTTTTATTTATCTGTGTGGTATTTAATTCTTTACAACGTAATTTTCCTTTCATAATAATGTTATTTTATCATTCTTTGTCCACCTGCCTTTATTTCACATGCTGCTCAGTTTTCCACTGTTCAGGATGATTGAAATTTTGTGACTGTGCATAAGCAGTCAATTCATAGTCAAAGCTTTAAAATCAACTCATCCAGTTTTAGTTGTGCTGTTTAACCGGTAGTGATACAAATGCTGTAATTACAATTACATAGACAGAAGTGAATGACATTTAGCACGCTGTAGTTGGCTCATGGGGTTATAGTTACTTTGAAGTGAGCTTAGTCATTAAGACAAAGGGTTAGAAACTGGACTTTTAAAAAACTAAGTGTAAATTAGGAGAGATTTAAATAATCGATCTGGCCCTATTTTAGTAAGTTGGGACATTATTTTCAGAATTTGGAGAAAAGTCATAGACTAGATGATACTGGATTTTATAAATACAGCTTATAAGAAAACTGGAAAATTGCTTTAGACCAGAGTTAAGGGAGAAAACAGTTCTTAGAAGCATATAAATATATAAGCATAACATATAAATAAATTACAGCACTGTGTTATGGAGTAGAAGTTCGAGAACTAGGTAATGTTTCAGAATAGGTTTTTTATAAGTGTATGTGCCAGAATATGCATTCCTACTGAAATGAAGAAATTGACAGTGTCTAAATGAAAGAAAAATTTGCAAAGCCACCTTAAAAATCGGGTATCAGTTAGAATAGGCCTCATAACTTGTGAATCATAGATAATTTTTTTGTTGTTGCGCACCAAGAGTCTTGGCATATTCAGTGCTCTCACATTACATTCAAATTGATTTTGTTGTGTGTAATTCAGGCACACCTAAAGACTGGTGTGTTGGCTAAAGTGATTTTGATATTAATTTCTGGTTTACTTTGGAGAAGCATAGGCTTTTAAAATTTTCTTCTTGTTACTTGATGCTATAGAGGTCTGTACTTTTCTTATTTTAAGCTGAAATATAAAAGGCTTGGACCAGAGACAAAATAGGAATGTGTTTGAGCAAAATTTGTCTGCTTCGTACATAAACTTGTGAGAAGATGCTGCTAAGCTTTGAGGAATTTAAGTGAATTCGGTATCTCTTTAGGCCAATGTTGCTCCATTTTTAATACTTCAGGTGTTTACCATCAAGCACTGTGGTGGTGTTGGAAAGGGCACAGGAAAGCATTTAGAAATCTACTGGTAATAATGACTAGATAGTGCTTTTACTGTTCCAGAGAGCTGTGGTTTGGGGGACAGGTGTTGCGGCTGTGGTGGTGGTTTCTGTTTTGCCTTTTTTAAAGGAGTTTTGAAAAGCTTAGAAAATGCTCTCTGTAGAAAAAGGTGTTTTGGAGCAAGTGGAAAGACCTGTGTTCAGAGTCTTTTTCTGATATCTTTTATGGGCTTTTCATAGAAAAGCTGACTTAAACAACAAAGTTGCATTTTAAAGACTGTAAATTGAAAACAAACAGAAAATGAAACTTGCACTATTTTTAGTGTTTGGTGTTGCTTATATCCCTTCTGTTAATAGTGACCTACCATCTGTAAAGAGGAAACCAGGATATGCAAGCTAGAAGCTGGAAAAATTTGACCTTGAAATCACTTAATGTCCTAGTAGGGAGAGTGACTGAAATTGTCATGGATTCTCATGAATCTGATAAATTGGCTTCTTGCAGGTGCTTGAAAGGATAAAGATTTTCTGCTGAGAGGGATCTGTGTATACCTCTTAGAAGAAAATATTCTGTTAGCATAGGTGAGGAGGAAAGGAGACTGTGATTCTTCTGGCCTTGAAATCGGTGGATATGAATCTTCATACTTTTCCTTCTTTGGGCTGTGAACATACTAATGACATTTAAAGTTTGGCTAATAACTATTACAATCAGCCTTCAGGGCTTCAATTGCCTGTAGGGTTAGGAAGAAATTATTTTCCTGATGTGTAATTTGGCTTTTGGCTGCTGATTTGTGCAGTGGCAGATCATGCTGTGACCACTGAAATGCTTCCTACCCCAAATGTTCAGTTGTGCCCCTTTCATAGCAGTTGCCAGTCATGTGGCAAGGGTGACCGAAATGGCACAGTCAGCAGTTCTTCATTTGCTGCAGTTTAATATTCCAGTGTGTTCAAGTATTGATGACAGTATTAGACTGATAATGGAGCATGATGGTATCAGTCCGGACTTTGGGAAGAGGTTTTTCCAGGAGAAATTGTTAGGGACTTTGCAGAAACAGTCATCTTCCTCTGTAGCATGGGGAATGGGTCACCTAATAAAGCATGCCCAAGTGATCTCATACCTAATTGGTTGCAGAGTCTTTTGGCATTGGTAATAACCTATTCTCTATTGGTGACATATGTATTTTGTGTAGAAGGCCAGAAAAGACTATTTTTGGACTTGCACTGCAGAAGTTTGTGAACTTAGCTCAGGTAGTACAAGTGCAAATGGTAAGCAACTGCATCTAATTCTGAAATGGGCAAGTACTCAGAAGGAAGCATTCTGCTCTTTGGGCACTGTCTGCATTTCACTTTGAAGAAGCCTTTGTGCTCTCTGTGGTCCATATTGGACAGGTCGAGAGCTGTGTTTACAGGGATTTCGGTGATTCTTTGACTTGTCAGTGGAGCTTTTTTAAAATGTAATTGGTTTTGCCTCACTTGAGGTGACTCGTTCCTTCATCCTGAATTGAGAGTCTGATAAGTCAGTTGCAAAAACAAGCTTTCATCTCACGATACCATTTCCTTGCTTTGATGAAATAACCGATGAAGTAGAAACAAAGGCTTGAAAGTTAGTCTAAAACAAAGTAAAAGGTATAACCACAGAAACTTCACCACAGTCTGAGTTGAGATACGACTGCTGCAAAATGGCCAGCAGCCAAGCTTTGCAGTTCATCTGGCTTCACTTGGCACTAACTGTCATCTGCTCTCTGAAAACGTTTCTTAAATGATATAATGATGAATGGCACTTCTATTTAACTGTGTCATCCACTCAAAATATTCTGTAACATCTGTTGCTTTGTTCAGAAGGTGCAACAAAGATGAAATAACAGCAGAGTGGCCAAGAAAGTGTTTGGGGTTTACAGAAGGGCAGCCTGTGTTCAAGCTGCTCGGGTAGAAGGCTTTGGCTTGTTTCTGTGAGCTTCTGTGTGTGTTATCCTTATCAAAGAATTGTTGCTACCTTCTGCTCTTTGTACCTACAGTGTATGGTATTTAAAATAGGGGGAAGAAGCCTCAGGAAAATATTAAGAATTTGTAATTTTAGATAAAAACATAAATTTGAAGACATAACGTTTTGTGTTTTACTGGTTGATGGTAGATTATGAATATAAAAAGCTGTTTTCTAATGAATTTTTTGTTTGTGCTTGATATCACAGTTGAGTTCTGTGTATTCATTGTTTCCCAAGCAGAAAGCTAGAAAATAAAAGGTGCCAAAAACCCACTCTCAGAGGTTCAATTCCTTTTTAATGTTAGGAAGGTGTGTCTTATTGATAAATTCTTTTATTAAATTGTGTTTGTTAAACTTACAATAAATCAAACACACAAGAAAACATCCGTTCACTCTGGATTTGTCCTTAAGTTAAAAGTGGAGAATTCTCCCTCCATATCAACTAATCTGTAGCTTGGGTTTTTTTTGCAAAAGGGATAGGCATGACATTTCTATGAAGTCATTTTTAACTGTCATACTTTGCTTTTTAACCTAACATGTCAGAGCTTCATTTTTTTACTTGTGCTGCAATTCGCTTATAGATTTTTGAGTGATTTTAAGGACAAAATTAAACAGTGACTTCATAGAATCATAGAATGGCCTGGGC
>NW_010109540.1:0-5973 GCF_000699245.1 Pterocles gutturalis
CCGGCACAGCTGCAAGGAGCGGGGTTTTCTTCCAAACCTGCTGGGGAACACCGGTCCGAGCACACTCTGGCACTCAGTATCGACATGTTGTCACAAAGCGTTGTGGCTGAAAACACAGGCTGTAAGAAGGATGCAAAAGAGTTTTATTAAACCACCTAATTACAAAAATAATGGAATGGAAGAAAAATAAAACAAAAATACCAGAATTCACATTGTGAGAAATGAGACATTACAGCAGAACGCTGGGGAAGCTCAGCTGAGCCGCTGGAATACATCGGTGGCTCTGCAGTGCCCGCGACACAGAGCTGCCGTGACCGACTTCCAGGTCAGCTCCAGCCCCCTCTGCGCTGCGTGGTTTCAGCCAACGCAGCGGGAAAGGGCAGCAGACATGCCAAGTTGCCGAACAGCTGCAGACAAATCACCAAACGTTTCTTTGGAAGGAAATGGAGAGTAAACGCGTATCCCTCGCTGCTCTGTACACCCCAGTCACCTCAAGATTTTTTCATTAGATGAAACTATTAGCCCACATAAACACTGGCTTCGTGTTAGCGCAGGCTGTGTTAATAGAAAGTTTCTGTGTAAACACTGAAAAAGGAATGGAATTGGACTAACTAAAGCATGTTGCTGCTTTTATCTGCAGCCTTGAGCAAGTGGCATCATCAGTACCTCCGTCTGACTCCTCAGTGTGCCCTTTCCTCTCCGAAAGGGAGAATACTGCTCTTTGGTAAGGGCCTCCCGAGAGCCTCCTCCCAAACAACTGCTAGCAAGAAGTTCAAGTTTGTGAAGCACTCTAACAGTGAACACTGCTGTGCGAAAAATATGTCAAGATTCTAAATGTAGTTAAGCAGAACAGAGGTTGTCAGATGCCATCCTGAGAGAGCTTTAAAGCAGCCAGAACATCCCTAACCTTGGGAAGCAGGGTGAAAACCCCAAAACACTTACCACCCCCACACTTGGCTCAAGTTGATCCCCAAAAAATTCAACTCCCAACACTCCAGCATGTACTTACTGAGATTCACATGGAAACAAACAGGATTTCTACTGAACTCTACATGTAGCTGTCACGTAAAAGCAAACCTAATTCTAATTTGTTAGAACAATCAGCATTGTCTTTCCTTATCGCATTCTCCTGAGGGAGACTAACACTCATGGCAAAGTCCCAGGGGTGGAGAGAGCACTCTGGCTGTCCAGTGAGCAGAAAATCTGCAAGTACAGCTCCAGCGCGTTCTCCTCACAGCAGGAGACGTTTGCTCAGTACAGCAGGTGGAAGACTTCCAGCAGCGCGGTGCCGCCAGACATTCAGCAGCAGAGGATCCTCTTCAGGAGTGCTCCGCGGGGCCTGCCCCGTGCCCGTTCACGTGAGGATGCGATGGGGTTGAGCTCTGGGAGGTAGCAGCGCTCTGCTCTGCTGTGGCAGCTGCCAGAGGCATGGAGAGGCTTTCGGGGGACAGTGTGGCAAAGTCTTGTCTCCAGTAGGCTTCACACAGCGGAAGATCATTGCTGTCACACAGACTGTAGCTTTCCAGAACAAACAACCCCAGTAAGGAGAGAGCATGTGCATTATGAGAGGAGGGGAGGGAGGGAAAGGGTGGGGGAAGCAAGACAGAAGCAAAGCATTAAGAAAATGGCAAAAAAATGTTCATGGATGTAAGGTCTGTGATCACAAATTCATCCCAAGTCTTGCGACATGGCCTTCCCTAAGATACGTTTAAGGGCTTGCCTTGAACCTGATGGGCCTGGTGAGGATCAGGGAAATTTCAGAGACTGAACTGTTGCTACAAACTAAAACAGAGGCTCAGTTCTACTCTAGATCCTCTAGGATCCTGGAAGATCTGGACTGAAGTCCTGGCACCCCAAAGATGGGAGTTCTGCTTCTGATTTGAGTGAGGCAATGACCTCATCCACCATTATTTTACTTGGAATTAATCACAACCTATGTGAGGAAAAAAAGAGAAATCCTGCTCTAAATTTACATCAGCAGAAAAGCTAGCACAATTGTTTTAGGGCCTGCCTCTCTCATGATAACAAAGAAACCTATTTGCACCCTTGCCCTTTCAATACAGTGCTCCACAGAAGGTCTGGGTCTTCTACTGAAGCTCCCCAGCCTGATTATAAAGTACTGATGGCTCCTACTACTTTCAGCAGACCCTGAGCTGTTCTTCTAAAAGCAGCTAGCTGGACTTGACACGGATGAACCAGCCGTGCGGGAAATGTGTGTTTAAACAACTGGCTAATTCTTGCCTGTGCTCTGAGGAAAAGACAATGTGGAAGTGACAAAACTAGAAGGAAAAATGATGGAAGAAATTGGAACAAAACCAAAGCAAATTCCAAAGAGAGGAAGGAGCTGCACACACAAGAGACGCCCAAGACAAAGTAAGTGCTGGAGCAGAAAGCAGCTTGCGTTCAGAGTAAAACAAACCCCGTGGGTCAAGTGATTTTTTTGTTGCAGCTTTATTTACATTTTTAATGTATGGACTTGAATAGATGCTTTGGTAAATATTTTAAGTGTAGAAATATGAGACACTTCAAATTGCACAAACATGAAACAAGTTGAGAACTAACTCCACGCTTGAGACAGCTCCTGTGATCTCAGAGGAGGGAGCAATGGAACATAAATGCAAGTTTGGGGTTTAGGATGAGAAAAGGCAAGCTGGACTTGGAGTTACCGCTTTGGGGAATAAGCGCAGAAAGCACTAGCTGCAAGCATCTACTTTTGAGCTCTTTCCTGGCTGGTTTTGCCAGTGCATGGAAGGGACCTCACTACCTCCCTTGGGGCAGGCAGGCAGGTCTGTGCACAGAAGAACAGCTCTACTTAACAAAGACTGAAAGCAAAGATTCCTTCAGAACAATCTACTCAGCTTTAGTTTCAAGGACCTGCTTTCAGGTGTTCTCATGGAAACCCTCACGTACACATAAAAAGCCTGGAAACGAAACCTGACCCTACAACGGAGATGCCTCCTATTAGCTACTCACAGTGGGCAAGGGGCTCTCTCCTAAGCCCCTTTAGCACAATGGCAGTGACAAACGCGTGACAGGAGTCACTCCCTCCCACAGGCTTTTCACTGCTGTCGAGAGCGGCGCACAGGGACCAAACAAGCTGCACAGCACAGGGCAGCTCTCAGCTTTGCAGCACCGGGAGGTGCGCTGCTGCAGGGAGCGCACTTTTCTATAGCCTTCCCTGGAAGGACGACCTAAAATAAACTATCCGGTGACCTTCAGGGAAACTGGAGCATGGGAGAGCAGTTTGGCAGGATGGTTGTATGGAAACCCCTCCCTGGCCTCACGGGACTGCACACCTTTTTATAAATCCTGTGGGATTGAGCCCCATGAGAAGGTAACAGACGGTGCAGAGAAGCGACCGCAGCTGGGCTCCCAGGACAGCACAGAATGCCCATCTGTGGGCAAACCAGCTATTGCATTGCAGCCATTTGAACGTGATTATCACTCTGCGACTGTGATATAACAGAAACCCTTCTTCCCCACATTAGACAACAAGGTTTCATTAAAAATATCTTAGTACTCTAATTATAAAAGGACTTTGAATAAATCACTGTTTCTATATTTACACACACACAATTTCTTTGGTGCAGAAGAAGACAGGAAAGAGCACAGGGAGGGAATAAGTGCTAAAAGCAAACAACTAAGTGCTATATGATATGAGGCTTCAGTGGAGGGATCGTAGCTCTGTAGTGTTGCCAAGTTTCCTCACCTTGTGCCCACTCTTATAAGAAAGAGCACAAAGGCAAATCTGTTCGGTGCATCCAACATTTGTGCTTAGCGCTAGCTCTGTTACAAAGGGTTGCTTTACCGGGCATTCGATGCCAGGCAGGCGAACAGACCATGCCAGCATGGTCAGAACCCCTTCATCCAAAAGCTAAAGCTACTGACACACAGTGTCAGCAGTCTGGTGACAGTGTGAGAGAAGCACACCTGGCACACGTGAGGCACTGTCATCCCACACTGCATCACTCTGGATACAGCTCACTGCTATGCTGTATGCAGGATGCACCCCTGCCCTCTCAGGGCCTGGACTGGTGCTTGGCTTTGTGACTATCACTCCTCATTTCTGAGACATTTCTAGGATCTTTTGCAACTCCCCCCCACAAAAATGAGTAAAGTTTGAAAAACAACTCTAAACTTTTACCTGCTTCCAATGTCGTAGCAGTTTTTAAGCTATGCGACATCAATATCTTTTTACTCTTAAAATATGTATATTACCCATAAATAATGGCCTAACTTCCAAAGATATTGAGCAATTAAGTGCTTTAGTTGACTTATCTGGGGTTATAGGCATTCAGTATTTTTAGAAAGAAGGGAAAGGCAAAAGTAGAAAACCTGGTCCTTAAAATTTTAAATAAGATTTTGAAAAGTCAAGTTTTTGTTTAGAAGTTATAGCATTGCACTGACTTCACTTGCTTGGACAGTGCAGCCAAAATAATCAGGTTCTCATTTTCTCCTGCTTTCATTTACTGCATCATCAACTAGAAGTGCTGGAGTGCATGATAGAAAATAAAAAAATAAAGTGTCTGAATTCTCTACAGCCTATTTTATAAGAGTACTTTTAAAATGTTAAAAATCAGTAATAAGTCTTCCTTAGAAAATCCTATTACAATACTTCACAATTCAGTGAAACTGAGCAAGCCTTCTTTGCTCATTTCAAATGTTCACCCCAACAGGACTCCACGCAGCCGGGGCCAGTGGGCTACAAGGCAAAGGCACACTGTGTAACCAGGTCACTTGTGAAAGAACTCACCATGAAGACGTGGTGATCTCATCTAACGTTAGGACCCAGCTCAGCAAGCTGGTCTCTCTAGGGAGAGAGAGAGAGGCTCCTCCAGAGGGATACTCAGACAGAAGCCTATACCCCCAAAGGAAATTAATCTCCTTTACAATGATTACAAAGGAAGCTTAAGCAAATCTATCCAATCTAGCCAACTAAAGCAGGCACCTAGAGTGGGATGCTGGGAATACCTCCTTCACCACAACATTTATACCCTGTAGGATATCTACAAGGAAAAGGCAGTTACTTTAGTTGCAGAAAAAGAGTTTGACCTAATTAAAAACAGGGGTGAAATTTTGTTGGGAACATTCTCAAGATCTGTACTCTAAGGGCTACTTGTTTGTCTGGACTAACTACCCCAAAAGGGCCGGAGTCATAAGGCAGAAGTCCACTGCCCTATTTGTACCTGGAAGAGTAATATTCTTCTTCTAGCTCGTACAGGTCAATGGAGATCTCATCCCGTAGTGCAATCAACTTCTTGTCACATTCCTCCTGCAAGCTTCTCAGCTGCTGGTTGCGCTGGTTGATAGCTTCATTCACAGAGGGGAAATCATTGAGGATCAAGAACTGCTTCAGGTCAGACACAAGTTTCATCAGGGACTCGCCAGCTCGGACCTTGTAGCAGGGAGAAAAATCACATAGCACATAGTATATATTTAAACAGTGCTTTGCTCCAGTTCTAAAACAAGATCTCCCAAGCTGCTCCTTCAGCCCAAGCTTTGAATAAAATAAAAAAATCACACATTATGTCAGGATTCTGACATAAGCCTGAGCTGACAAGCTAGGCTACCCAGCTTTCCCCCTAAAGAAGGGATTCACCCAACAGCCAGCCCAAATATGGGGTTACTCTTCTAGCAGCTGTTCTCATGAGTGGTATAAAGGCTGCGAACCCAACCGTAACTGAAGGATGTGCTGTCCCACTGATTTGAACAGCAGAGTGCTACTCACAATGTTTGCAGCTCTGACATGCATCTCATAGTTATCTTGTTCACCCTGCGTTGCTCGAGAAACTTGAGTTTCATCTTCAATCTAAAGAACAAAATATACGCATCCACGTTTACATACGAAAATGATAATACACGATTACTACATTACAAGGCATCTCCTTTCAGCTCAATCCACACCTGGAATCCCTGAGGGACCTCTGGACTCTACAGAACCCGGGGATCACCTTTGCTACCCTCCCTGCAAGC
>NW_010109541.1:0-3791 GCF_000699245.1 Pterocles gutturalis
CCAGCCAAGGGCTAACCCATCACAGTCACCCACATTATCGTAGTAGATTTGTAATTCTTACAGAGCAGAGATAGTCATAAACCATACATGAGCATACCTATTCAAATATACTCAAAGATGTGAACATTTCAAAGTTGAATCTTTGCTTATAAATTATTTGCAGTTACACCTTCTTCTCTGCAATTTTAAGTGCATTTTTACAGCAAGTTTTAAACCCTGGTTCATTTTATGGTTATAGAATATTTGCTATTTGCTATTTTAAATTGCTATTAACTATTTGTTATTTCACTGTTCACATTAATTTAATAGCAACTTATGCTTTAAAATAATTCTCATACTCTTAATTTTTTAATACATTATGTGGATTAAGAAAAAGCTTTCTAAAAGTATTTCTAAAACCAATAAAAATGTCATGAATTTGTAAGTAATCTCTGCATTTTTTTCCCTCAAGAATACTCTTGTAAATAAAAAGTGACTCAGCTAAGCATTTATAAACTAATATTAAAAACGTTATAGATACCAGTAAAACATATTAGCTTATTTTCTTTTCACTGAACGATTTATGAATGCATTTTGTTATTTTTTCTTCTTTTTAGTATTAAACCTGCTTTTTCTGTTTTGTTGCAACACGGTTGCTGCAAAGCACATTTTCCAGTAATTTTTGGTTGATAAAGCTATTACTAAGGCTAAGGCTAAGGCTAAGGCTATTACTGTTTATCTCATACATCTGGACCTTGCCTTGGGAGAAGAAAAAAATGAGACCAGCCCCACAACACCACATTACTGGGGAAAACAAACAAACAAACAAACAAACAAAAAACCCCAAACCCAAACAAACAAACAAAAAACCCAAACAAAATAACCCAAAAAAAAAAAACACCAAACAGTTTTGCTGGTGTTTTCCCACATTTATGACTTAAATTGTTCCTTCTAGCCATTACTTTTTTGGCTAATCCTTTTCTCTTTCCTGGAACCCCAATTGCTAATGAAAAACGAATAAACAGAATAAAAGAAGAAACTGTGTTAGACAATTCAATATCGCTATCCATGAAAAACATAACATGAAAAATGACTAAATGGAATAGGATTTGGTGAAGTAATGGCCTATATGAGTGTGTCTTTCTGCAAGTTCCACAGAAAATAAATGCTTCACAGAAAGCTAACACTACGTATCTCATAGGGTAATTTAACCAGAAAGCAGTATCTGAGCAACAATAACAATGTAGTCCTGATGTTTCACAAAATTTTTTGATGTCCTCCTCAGGGATATTGTATTTATTTCAATATAAAGAAATGCACAGGGTCAGAAAATGTAAGAACAACGGATTATGTAAAAGGAAGAATACAGGGTTCTTTTCGGGGCTATAGCTAACAGCAGATAGTGGGGAGCAGCTAGCACTCATGCTGGTTTGTGTATTTTGGTGGCCTATGATGAAATAAGGTTTATTGAGAAACTACTGAAACATCATTCTCTTTTGGTGACATCCAGATGAGTTAGCTTCTCAATAAAAATATGAAATGAACAAAAAGAAAAGTTTGGGCTTTGTTTGTTAAGAAAATGAAGCTTGGAAGCATTAAAACTACAGTTCCTTACAAGTTCAAGATTACCCCTAGAGTTAAGTTACTTAACACCTTTGGTATTATTCCCTGTGTAATATGTCATAAGTCAGATGCCTCCATTGCCTCATTAGAGATTCACCATTTTGGACATCCAGTTGTACCCTGCCAGGATAGCCAGTTTGGCTAACACCAGACTGGCAATACTACTTCAGTTTAGAAAATTAATTGCACAGACGTGTTTCAGGAGTTCTGTATCTATTGCAAGTACAAAAGCAGAAGCAGAAGTCTGACCTCATGCTGAAGACAAAGAAGAACTGTTTGAACTCTAAGTTCAAAAGGGAAAAAACGTTGCATTCACAGGGCCCACACTAAGTCCTTTCTTCAACATCAAAGGAAAATATTTTCAAACTATATATTTATATATCATTCACTGGTGGGAAAAGTGGTGTATAGTGGATAGAAACAGTAAAAAACATTCAGGATTTAGTATTTTTACTTAAGTAAAAGCAATTTACAATAAAATCATTCAGCAGGCAAACTGAAAATCATTCAGCGCCAAACTACTGATTCATATGTGCAAATTTTTTTCTGTAAATAAAGGAAGAAAAATGTCTCTAGCATCTTACAAACAACAGAAAGACTGTTTTAATCTGAGCTGAGCTTTTTCTCATTGCTACTTAATGCAATTACACACCTAGTCAACACCGAGTCTTGCAATTTCTGGTATTTGCAGTACAGTTAAAAGATTGGTATAGTAACAGTATTTTTCTAATGGAGAAAACAAAGTTTTCTTAGTTTACTATTTAAGGTGTTAAGAATATTAATCACTCCTATTTACATTAGCAACTGTGCTATGGCACATGCACAAACTGCTGCATTTTCCTGAATAAAACCTTTATTTTATAGAAAAGAGGCTGGTGGTGCCAGGAGGATTGCACACACATATCTGGAGTTTTGTGGGCTGATTATTTTGTGTGCACTGAAAAGAGAAAACCACTAGACATGACTCAGCAGTCTTTCAGTACAGCATATGTAAACAGACACAACATGATTGCGCAAGCCTTTTAAACAAAAAATTGTGAAAAATCCAAAACAAAACCAGGACTAGCAGCAAAGTGGGTAGAAAGATAAGACTTTGAAATTTACCAGAAACGGAAACAGAGCTCCAGAACAACAACATATTTTATAAGGTTTTTGCTTTAAAAGAGATCTGTTAATAGATACTGACAAGATCCAAGCAAGAAATGCTGCCAAAAAACTCTCCTATTCCACATCCACTTGTAACCAAGGCACCTGAAATTTAAGGAATAAAGAAGGAGTAAGAGGGGAGCTCATGCAGACACCAGCTATTCAAATATAGCCACTAACCTGGTACATTAAAGAAGTACAAAGATAACAGCAGAAGAAGATGAGACTCAGAACAGCTTTTTATTCCAGCATTGGATTTCTAGAAACATCCTCCTTAATTCTGCATTACAAAGAAATCTTAAGGAGGGCCTCTGACATATTAATACTAAATGACCAAGACCCCAGGGAGTAAATTTATGTTAGGTGAGAAACCAGAACCCAGGACAAATCACATAATGTCCTTCAAGTCCCCCTCAGCTTGTTGCAAATGTCTTTTTGAATATGTGACATTACCTAACTGTCTTAAGTGTTGAATCCTCACAACCTTAAAAAAAAAAAATCAATTGAAGCTCAGTATGCTAAGGAAGTGGAATACTTTCCCTTCCTGACTGTCAGTTCTGAGTTGCTTAACACAGATTGTCTGTGCAAGGCAGACTAACCTCCTGCTGTTTGGGTTTTTTTATATATTTGTTTTGGTTTTTAGGTGAATTAGTCATAGCAGCTTGCTCATTTTTCACCTCGTTCACATAGAATATAATTGTTCCAGATACAGAAAAATAATCTGCATGTATATATTTTTGCATCCTTTACATTTTCTCACAAACATACAGGATAGTCTGCACTTTTTGTGTGTATCGTTGGGCAATTTAAAGGCAATCTAAGATGACAGACACAGCAGAACCACAGACCTATACCTCCAGCTCCCTTCTCCAGTTGTGCAACATACTCTTCAATGCAAAGAAGCAAAATGAATGTTGACAGAATTTATTCTGTGCTGTGGTTAGCAGTATGATGAGAAATGTTCCTATGAGGAGACAAACTTATTTTATCTTCGGCCTTCCTGCATTTGAAGAAAGACTAGTGTCTTGTTCTTTCTTCACTTG
>NW_010109542.1:0-57072 GCF_000699245.1 Pterocles gutturalis
ACCTTAATGATTCTATGATTCTATATTTGGATGGAGCTTATATTGAGCTGTAAAGACCAAAATCCTCAGAGGGTGAGGGATTCTCAAGTTTTGTTCAGCTGCATTGCTTTGTGGCAGAACAACAATAACATGCCATTTAGACAAATCACATTTACAGAGAGCAAACTTCTCTTGACTGCTGTTGCTTCTTATTTTCTGAATGTTCTTTTCAATCTATTTCAAATTATACTTACCTGATTTTAGTACAAAATACAGGTTTACATGGGTTTTTTTTTCCTCAGTTTTTCATGTTCCTATGCAAGTTAGGAGAGATGCTGTGTTATCTCATGGTCAGGTCCAGACTTTACCTACTTGATTGTAGTACTGGCTCATTGCCTGAGGCTCCTTCTAGTAGTCGGTAGGGAGAGACAGGCACATTCAGGTGGATAATCAGCTAAGATAAATAACTTTCTGGAGGTAGGTGTAGCTTTTCTTTGATTATAGAGGAAGTCTGGGATAATGTGGCTGTTGACTTTAGATGTCTTGATAAAGTACTCAAATTTCAGTAGAATTAATCTAGACCTTGCCCTTGAAGTTACATGATCATTAATATTAGACCTGAGCTCCTGCGTTAATGTCCCTCTTCCCTTTTGCTGTGGACCAAGTGGGGGTTGAGAATGGTATATTTGTTGAATTGGCCAGTAGATATAATGCAGAGTTGATTTCATCGGTGCTAGGAAATGCAGATTTGGAATGAAGCTGACCAGCACAAGGGTAGCTTGCTAATGGTTTTGGACAAATCTGAGTTGGTGTGTGTATACCAGGGCTTTATATGTGGTGCTGTTTTGGGTATGGTCCAGGGAGTGTGAATGCCAGGTTTTCTGTACTGATGGAACAGTAGGGCTTAGCAGAGATTGAAATTGATGTTGCATCTCCCATCAGTCATCAGATACACATGTGCAGTAAATACCCAACCATCACATGAGACAGCTAAAAAATAAAAGGGAAATATTTGAAGTTAAGGAGGAGCAGTCTTCAGTCCTCTGCTTTACTTCTGCGGCCTTTGGAGCTTGTTAGTGCATAATTTTTTCTCTCAGGCTCACTTGCTTTAGCTTATGACAGGCAGAAAAGTAATTTTGTTTTGAGTAAGAGAAAAATCCCCTTTAAACTTTTTTGTTATCTCATACAGTTCATAAAGAGCAAAGGGGAAGCAGCTGCTTCCAATGAAGAACATTCTCTGTGGAGAGGATGGATGGAGGACAAATGTGAAAGTTCAGTGCAAATGTTACTGAGAATCCTGAATTAAATCCATATATCATTAAAAATTGGACCAAACATGCTACTTGGACTTTGCATTCTTGAATGCTATAGAAGATGTTACTTGTGAATAGGAGCAAGCAGTGTCTGAAATGTCTCCAGGTCTTTTTAGATTAGTATTAGTTGCTTCCACTACAGGGAGGCAGCAATGGTTTTGCTTGGGGACAGGATTTCCCAGTATGATACATAATTGCAATATGAATTAGTGAGCTCTAGTTATTAGTACTAAATCTGCTTAGATTAAGCTAAATCTGTTACAAACACCACAGGCAGGCACTCGAGCTGGCATAATATAAATGAATAGGATTTCAGAACCTTACCAGTTGAGGTTTAGAGTCTCGCTGCAATAGTGTATAAAAGCCCTTTCAGGTGGATCTTAAAGTAAAGGGGATTTAGGATCCAGGCAGGGGATGCTGCTTTTTTCCTGAGCTGCAGAGCTTATTATCTTCCTTTGAGAAAGAAGGAGAGGAGGGGGAGCACAGGAAGGGAAAGTTGGACCTGAGCATGCATGTTTTTACAGCTCTGTCCTGTGGTCCCTGTGGGAGCTGGAGTACCTGCAGCTATCAGGCTGGGTCAGCTACAGGTGTCCACTAGAGCGGTGCTGGAGGAGACAAAGCAGCTTTTGTGCCACCTGCATGCTCCCTGTGCTCCAGGGTGACGCAGGGGCTGGTGCATTGCTCCCTTCAGTGCCAGCTGCAGCTCAGTGTTTATTCTGAGTGCCAGGCTCTGTGTACCGTGACCCTCTGCGAACCCTGGGAGCAGGGGACAGCCAAGGGACACTGTTCCCTGTTGTGTGGCACTGTGTCCTGGCTCAGTGTCCCTGCCCTGCTGCTGGTGGGGAGCAGAGCCAGATAGCCTTTCCTTTCCACTCGCACGCATGCCGGGAGGGCCCGTCCGCAGGGTGCTGTTCCTGCTGCCTTGAAAGCCCACCTCTGCCCCTGCTGCAGGCGTCTGCATGCGACTGTCAACCCTGTAACCGAGCTCTCTTTTATGGCAAAAAATAGGTCAATGTCTTTAGCTTTTTTTTATTTTGCTCTCCCTGGAGGCAGCAGCTGCTCTCTCCTGGTGGTGGGGAGGGGCCTCTCTAGTCTTGTGTGGCCTCCACACCTTTCTTTTAAAATCATAGTCCCTTTTTAAGTAACACAAAAGCTTTCTTAGGAGACCTCATTTGTTTACCTTTTTCATGCGGCTTTATCCCTTAGTATGATCGCATATGAGCCTGGAGTTTTTCAGACCAGTTATTTTGAAGATGACCTTATTTCCTCTCTGAAATATTTGTTGTTGATTAGATCTCTCTTCAGGCATAAATTAGAGCTGTTAGCCAGAGTGCCAGAAGATATATCAGCACCTTCTTCACCCTCATCTATATATTGTTTCTCTTTTGCATCACTGTGAACCTCCCTTTGCAGTCCACACGAGTAGTTGGAGGCAGCCTGAGATTTGTCAATATCAAAAGCATCTGGCCCCCTAGATTGTACCGGCTGGTGCTACTGGAAGCGTGTCACGGGAGCGTGTGTCCATTGGTCACTGTTAGGCTCATCATTCTAATGCTGTGACTGTCCCTAACAATTCACATTTTGTTCATTTTAGCTTCTCATTCCTAAGGGATTACATTGGTCTTTGTTCATCAGTGTCCGTTCTGTAGAGAGCTATATCCAAACAAATACGTCAATTCACTTGGTTAACTTCTGAACTTTTTTCCCAATGTGTGTTGAATGTGTTAAAAGAAAACTCCTCTCTTTTCCTCCTACACATCCGTACAGGCTTGCATCCTGTGAAACAGAGTTGTCCTTAGAAGCACACTATTTGTTGTTTTTCCAAACCCTGACACCTCTGCTTTCCTAGGATGCCTGAAGGAGAAGATGGGTGAGAGGAAGACCTGGTTGCACTGTGCTTAGTCAGTAATACAGCAAGCGTGATATTGTATTGGTAATGCCCAAAAGATATGCTCTTCCAAAGATTGTTTCAGGAGTTGGATTAATTTTCATGTACCAGTATCTCATTTATGTAGAACATTTAATGCTGGTTTAATGTCAAATCATAGTGTAGCATGATGTAAAGTTTGTCATCTTTTAGATATTGATGCAAAAAGCCAGAATTATTTCAGGTTCACACCATTTAAAAAATATCCTTTAAAGAAGGATAATTGTGGTGTGGTGTAGTGTAGCAGGTGCTCTGATAGTACAGCTAAGAGTACTGCCCTGCCATGGTCTGTCTATGATAGATAAAAGATATTCTCAATTAGTACAACTGGTTGAAGCGCTGTTTTAAAAAACTTGGTTCTCTTCCCAGGGCTATGTGTGTGTATGTCCAACAGCATAACTTTTATTGAGTTTTAGTGCATGATTTGAACCACGCTTGTAACAAGTTTGGAGGGGTAGGAATGAGGAGGACATACTATTTTATGCAGCAGGGATAGCCTGCAGACCAGACATGTGACTGCAATGGCAAATACCAGAATTTTTTTGGTTTAGTATACCCTGTGTGAACCAAGGGGCTGTAGGAGGTGGGAATATGGCGCAGCCTTGTAAAGTACATCTTCTCCTTGTAGAGACAGGGACTGAGACAACGCTATTTTCTGTATGATGGGACTATTCATCTTTCTTCTTCTTTGGGATCTTTGCCAAATTAGCAGCAATCTTTCTCTTAAGTTTGTGTAAAAACTCTGTGACTGTTGTGAAGGGGTTATTTTTCAGTTTGCTTTTTTTTATCTGTATCTTCCTGTGCCCAGAGAATGAGAGGCATTTGGTTCTTGTGTCTTGTCCCTATTGGTGGCCATTGTGGTTCATCTTTGTAACACCAGACTATAGACACGGTGGGAATATGCCTGATTTTTACAAAACAGTATTGTATACATTTTAAATGTATTTACTCTTCTGTTTATGTCTTGGTTATTGGAAGTTTGTGGAGTGGGGACTAAGGAACGTATTGTAATCTTGTCAAGAAAAAGCAAATTGAAAATAGGGGAATATATGTAAAAATAAAATATAAATAGAGGAATAATGACAGCACAAAGGTTCTAATATTTAATTTACTTCCTTATAAATTATGTTAACTTCTGAATTAAGAAAAAGCTCTTTGGGAAGGTTAAAAGTGGTTTAGTTCTTGAACTGAAAAAGCCCTTCATTCTAAGCATATGCAGTATGTTCCATTGAGCTTGAATTTTGTGGTGGGGTTAGTTTATCCAATCTACTCCAGTAGTTTCATTCTAAAAATGAAAAATTTCATTAAAAGTTTCTTAAGGTCAATTCTGAATGTGACATTGAGAAAAAGCACATGTCCCTTCAAATTTCTTTTATCTAACTACTTATTCCAAATCTTCAGCAGGTATTATTGTGGACCTTTAGCTTTATTTCTGGTTATCGCATCAGAATTAGGGTTTCATTGTGCTCAGTGCTGTGGATATATCCCAAGAAGGAACATGATCCCAAGTGGAGCTCCTCCACTTTGCTACAGAAACAAATGAGTTGGATTTTAACTTGTTTTAAAATTAATCCTCTGAATATCCTACTCACTAATAGTTCTTTTTGCAGCATTGATAATTATGTCTTTTTGGTTTTGTAGGCTGGGCAATGATGACAACCAGTTTGAGATCAGCATGGCCAACAGTGGATGTGAGGTGCATCGCTTTGACCCCAGTATCAAGTCAGCACACGTTCAGGAGGGTCGGCACCTCTGGTATCATCGCCTGTCCATTGACTGGAGGGATCCCAATCCGGCCATTGCTGCTCATAAACTTCACAGCAACACGAAGAAGCTGGGCACAATATTGAATGAATTTGGACATCAGAAGGTAAGGACTCGGGGGTTAGGTTTCTGAGTACAGTATCAGGTGTTGGGAAAGCTGCAGAACTTCCTCCTTGCTGTCTCAGGAACTCGGGCAGTTTCCAAGGTTATCTCCTAACAATGGGTCTGTCTTCAGAAACTGTTGTAATGCATTTCTTGTAGGGGTGCCTTGTCTGTCTTGCTTTTTCTGGGTGCTTATAACAGCTGCTTTGATTTTAAATCACTAACCATATACGAAATATTTTCCTCCGACTCACTTCCTTTTCCCTGCAACTAGCTGGTGACATTGGGTGCTAGTATTTTCAGTCCTGTGGAAGTTCTGGTGATTGCCTGAGTATGACTGATAAACTACTCATACAGCCAAGTTTATAAAGAGAAAGAAAAATATTTGCAACAATAATTAGAAGAGAAGAGGTAATGGATGTGTTGTTTACTTTTTGAAGGTCACTGATCCTAATTACAGTCATCAGCAACAAAAACATCCTGTTTTGAAATTGGCAGCAATCTGTGGGTTTTTTTTAACATTTCCCAGTTTGTTTTTAAGGAACTGTAGACATCAGAAATCTTCAAGTCTCAAATAACTGTTGCCAGAATACATTTGAAGAAGTTCCTTACGTTGCTTTTAAGAGAGTTTTTCCTTCAGCAGATATACAAGCATGAATTCAAATGCTAATACACTTCATTGCCTGCAGCTAGTTCTGCTCGTCTTTGTTTTTTTAAGAAACAGGCAGCCTGAGCTAAGGGGGAGCTTTTCTTTAAGATTTACAAAGCAAGCAGTGTCGTGTTTGTTTGGTTTGTTATTATAAAATGCAAGATGTCCTTTTCAGTTCATTTCTTGCTTTTCTTTAGTATTTTCTTTTAGTTCAGCTCTCCTGAGTGGACCGTTTTGAAGATAAGAGCAGGAAAAAAGAGCTTTTTCCCACTTCTTAGTCATACTGTAGCTATACTAGCCTGTGCATTAGTGAAACATCTGGGGAGAGAGAGAGATGGCTTTCCTTTGACATGTGACTTACATTGATTGTTTTGGTTTTAGAAGAATTAGTCACAGAGCAAATTATTAACAACCTAATCCAGAAAAAGCATATGAGTCTTGTGATATACTAGACTTGCTGAGAACAGTCAGTTCTCAGGTTATCGTGGTAATATGGAGTGATTGTAAGATCTTCTGTGAATGAGAAGTGTGTAGCTATGAATTCTGAGTATATAGCTTTCTGGGCAAAAGTTATTTTACATGAAAGCAGCTGGCTGGAGGGCAGCCAGGGAACATAATGCACATGTAACACATGCAATCAGGCTTTTCTCTAGCTGTAATACACACAGCATAGGATTTGGTTAAGTGTGTTGACACATTATGAACAGTGTATACAGCCTCTTGCTCTGTTAGCATTCAGGTAGCTCTCCTGTGCAGAACTGTGGCATTACTGAAGTCAGGAGCTGACTTTCTCCTGGTGAGGAAGAAGCTGTTGTACACTCTGCAATCCTCTTTTACTTCTGATTTGTGAAATACCTGAATGGGCTGACTCTCCTCATAATTTTCAGTTTAGTTTTTCTTTAGTTTGTAAGGCAGCCTGAGAAGTTGTATGTTGCATAAAGGCACCAATAAGCTCCAATTTGTGAAGAGAACATCAGAGTAAATACTGTAACATTCAGGTTTTCATTCTTCTGGTGAATGTGAGTGGAACATTCCCTTGACTTAATAAGTAAGTTAATTCAAAACAGTTTCACAGAATATTTTCCAAAACACTTTTTTTCAATTAGAAGGTTAAAACATGCTCTTCATCCCATTCTTTTTAATTTTAAAAATCCTGACGCCTACCCTCAAACTTGTTCCATTCCCACTTCAAGGCAGGAATTCCAGGCAGCTGCATTTGAAGTTAATGCCTCGCTTTCTCCTTGCTTTTATTCTTCAAGATATGGGACTTGATCCAAGACCCTCCAAGTGATTGAGACTATTTCCACTGACGTCAGAGACTCTGGATTGGGCTGATGAAGAGAGGACAGACAAGGCCTCCTGGAGTTCTTGTCATTGTATACTAGAAAAGAAAACATGCGGTTTGGGGATTTTGTATGCAAGGGGATCAAAGAACTTGGATGGGTTTGTTTACGCTCTGGCTCGGATGAGAGTGCACCTGCTATTCTGCAGTCAGTACTGGGACCTCATCCACAGAAAAGGAGACCCATCCAGATATTATGGCAAGAAATAAGAACACGTTGTTGGTGTTAGAGTATGTTTGAGGAAGGATTAAAAGAACTTGATCTTTTGAGGACTGTTATGCCACATAGCCAGTTCAGTTCTCCAGGGAGCGTAAATAGCCTGGAGGTAGAGGACTTACCTAGTACCATATTGTGATGAGACTGACAAAGGAAACATAGTCAGAGTATTTTGGGGAACTGTTAGAATGTGAAATCTTTTAATCCTTGGAACAATCTCTAAAGGATGTCATGAGGGTCCTATTTCCTGGTATGCAAATCTAAACTGAAAATTTATTGGTGTATCTTCTGAGAAGAGCAGTATTTTATCAGCCACAGGAAAGGATAAAGATGTAAATATTGATCTTGCTCATCTCCACTCTCCATTCCCCTCCCCCCATTTTTTTGCTGAACGTGCACACTCTGTAGTGCACTGCTGATGGACAGTAGAAAAAAGGGAGAAAGCCACTGAATGTGCAAGATTTTCTTTCTTACTGCACTGGAGTTCAGCTTTGTGAAAGCTTTCTCTTTCATGTTCTCTGCCTACTGGGGTAAGGAAGCTACAGTGCTGGTGTTCTCCATGGATTAGTGAGAGCTGAATGGGGAACTTCCTTCATACAGAGTCACTGAATGATTCAAATCAGGAGGGATTTTGAGAGGCCTGTAGTTTAATCCCCTGCCCAAAGCACAGACAGCTGTGAAGTCAAACCAGGTTCTTCAAGGCTTTATCCACTCTGGTCTTGAAAACCACCAAGTTTTCTCCAAAATAGAGACTGCACAACTTCTCTGGGCCAGCTGTTGTCCTGCTTGACTGTCCTCATGGTGAAAAAGCTTGTCCTTATATCCAGTGTGAAAGCCCCCAGTTTCAATTTATGCTTGTTGTCTCTTGTCCTCCTTCTATGCCCTGCTGAAGAGCCTGTCTACATCTTCTTGATTACCTCTTTGTAGGCTCTGCTGGCTGATGTTAGCCCCCCTCCCACAAAGCCATCTTCTGCCTAGGTTGAACAAGTCCCATTCCCCCAGCCTCTCCTTGCAGGGCAAGTGTTCCAGTCCCCAACCATCCTGATGGCTCCCAGATGAACTCACCTCAGTTTATGTTGTATGTCTTGTGTTGTGGGGACCAAAACTGGATGTATCTAGATGCACTCTCACATGTGCTGAGTACAGAGAGATAATCACATCCCTTGGTCTACAGGCCGTGCTCCTACTGATGCATCCTGGGATGCTGTTGGCTTTCATTGCACCATAACCCCCAGGACCTTTCTGCAGAGCTGCTCCCTAGCCAGGCAGGCAGTCCCCAGCTTGTGTCATTGCAGGAGGTCCTTCCTCCCCAGGTGCAGGACTTGGCAATTTTCCTTGCTCCTGTCGGCCCATCCCTCCAGCTTGTCTGGGTCCCACTGGATGGCAGCTCTGCCCTTGAGTGTGTGTATTGATGGGTCCCTCCAATTTGGTGCCATCAACAAACATGGCAGGCATGTCATTGACACCTCCTCTGGGTAACTGATAAAGCTGTATAAATCCAGTACGGACCCTGCGGCACTCTAGTTGTAACTGACCTCCAGGTAGAGTACAACACGTGAACCACTGCCTGCTGGCCCGACTATCCAGCTGGTTTCCTAATTACGTGGTTGTCTGTTCATCCAGACTGTATCATCCTGACTTGGAGACAAGACTACTGTGGGAGACTGTCAAAGATACATCCCAGTGCTCTTCTAGACTGGTCACAGCCAGTTCCATGGTCTTGCAAGGGGATCATCAGTCTGAATTTCAGTTACAAAGGGGACAATTCAGCTGTCTAAATAAACGATTCACCTAGTCCCAGCATAGATTTGTGTTGTGTATAGAATCAGTGTCCTCCTCGGTAGGTTGCTGTATTCCATGTAGTGCAGATTTTAGTATACAATACAACTATTAAGGGGAAGACTGTACTCACCCCACTCCAACATTACCCCCTCTACAAAAAGACCTAACCCTTAACCAGAAATTCAAACCAAGCTACTACATGTGTTCTGTATTCCAAAGGTTATGCTATAAAGCAAAATTTAAAACCTTTGACAGAAAGGCCCCGAGCAGTGGAAGCAAGCAAGAGTTCATTCTGTCCTGGATGGGCATGCATGATTAAATCCTGAGTGTTCACGCATACCAACTCTTACTTCAGTAGTAGTTTCCCTCTTTTCAGAGCTCTGTAGAACAAATCTCGTGTGATGCCATCAGGAAATGCTATGAATTTGCATTCTTTGGCAGTATAGCTCAACAGTGGATGAGTTGGTTTATTGGAAAACAAATTAAGCTGGAAAGGAGAATTTGAGAACGTGAACTAAAACTCTCATTTAATCAGGAAGTGCTCATAGGTGTAACTTTCAGGGGACAGCAGAATTGTGTTCAATTCCTGCTCTTCAAGTAATCTTGAACAAATTGTGTAAGAGACCAAACCATGTCATTGTTTATTATGAAAAGAAACACAAAGCAATCTTTAAGTCCTGATTTTGATTTGAAAGCTTTAATTTGCAGTGGCTCTCCATGAAGATTTTTTTTTTTTTTGTGACAGCCTGGCTAACAAGTGTCTGTTTCATTTTATTGAATGGGCTTTGATTTAGGGTTTCAAAAGGGAAAACCTCCTCTTGTGTTGAGTACTAAATAGCAGGTGAACAACTTCGAAACACTACACCCTGAAGCCATTTTGATTAATAGCCTCATCTCCTCCTAGGCAAGTAATTTATCACTTGCTCCTCTTCTAAAGCAGATACTATAGAGTCTATTTCATTTGAACTTTCAGTTTTGCAAAGACTAGTGTGAAAGAGCGAAGATTAAAGCCAATCGATTTACCATTTTGGTTTAAAATTGGCTCTGTTGGCAGTACACAAATATAAATCAGAAGCCTTGGGCAAACTGTATAACGGTTTCGATATTTGGTTAACAAAACAAAAAAATTTAATTGCCAGGTTGGGAAAAGTCCATGTTCACATTTTGGAGCAACCAAATCCATGCAATTACTCTTTACTATGTGCACCTCCAGACTGCAGGGGCCCGAATATACTTTTGAATTCTTGACTCTACTTAGACTTGATTATTCCTTGCAAAAGTAGACTTAAGTATTGCACAGGGAGCCTGGGGGTTAGTTAGTCTGTGTTACATTCACTAAGGGGCGGCTGTGCCCATGTTCAATGTGTGGGTGCCACTGGTGTTTATAAACTCAGCTCAGCTGCCATCTTAACTCACAGAAGGTCCTTAGTATCGGCTGATGAGCACCTGTAGATTGGTCTATGTCCTGATGTGGAAACTTGAGCTGGGCATGAGAAGCCAGGAGCTCAGAAGCCTGGGAGGTCTTGCAGGGAGGTGAGTCCTTGTCTCTGTTGCTGCTGCAGCCAGGGAACAGCCCCTTCACCATGCTGGAGCTGGAGGCGCAAGTTTAGATCTTGCACTCTGCTCCATTTGGCTTAGCGTCAGACCAAATGAGACCAGATCTCTTGAATCGCTGCATCATACAGATCCTTAAGTAAATGTTTGGAGTTCTGCCTTGAAAGGGCTTAATTTTTTTGTTGCTTTATTATGCTTATTTGGGACTTTTCCAGAGTCTCAGTTCTAGAAGGAAAAAACCCACCCTTCATCTGATTTTTTTAGCCTCATTATTTTCACATTCAGGATTTCTTGTGTAATCACTGGTCTATAGGCTTAAGTGGCCCTTTTCCTGCAGCTGTTATTTACCATCCAGATATAGTTGTGAAGAACAGCCTTTGCTTTGGTTATCATACCGGTCTCTCTAATTCTTCTCCAACATGAGAGATCCTGTATTTCCCATAACATCTTGTTAGTGTTTCGCTGCCCCTCCTGCAGCTGGAGCATTAGTAATCAGTACCGTTCAGAAGCCGCAGTGGGGTCTTTGTCAAGGCTCAGGCTGTGACTGCCTTATTCCCCTTCCTGCCCTGGAAATGTCTGCACGGCTACTGCTTGTCATCTTGTTTGCTTTTATGTGGACACAGCTCTGTCTCTTTGCTATATCAGTTTCTCCATGGCACAGTAGTGTTTTGTCCCAGAGCACTGATTTTTCTTAAAGTGCAAATGGCTGGTTCTGGCCTATTTGTCGTAGGAGTAACTCTGCACAGTGAAGTCCCACGTTAGCACTTGACCCTTTTGCACCAGGCAGATGTAATACCATAGCTTTAAGAGATTATAGTCTAGATAAATGACCTGCCAGGGGATGGAGGAGCATGGAACTCGCCTCCATTAACTTAAATTTCTACATTTGAGATAGCCGTTGAGGTCCTCATAAACTCAAGGGAAACCGTTAAGTTGCAGTTCATCTCCTGGAAGGGCAGATGGTTAAAACAGGCTGGATGATGTGACCTGCACATACCAAATTGACCTTCAGAAGTTCATGTTCTTCTCTGTGGTCTATAAAGGGAGCTTGGACAACTGGTTTGGGTGTAGAGGTCTAAGGCTGGGTGAGGTGCGTCCCATCCTGAGTGACTTCACAGACTCATCTCTGTGCTCAGGATCTGTCTGTGCGAGATGCTGTCTATGCTCAGCATCTGTCTGACAAGTCCTGAGATCAGAACTTCAAAGTTCCACAAACCTATCTCGTGTGCCTGATTTCCATGCTGGTTGTGCTGAAAGGGAGAGCGCAGAAGATGATAATGTTGGGCAAGCTAGCCAGAAAATGTTTTTTGGTTTTTTTAAAGTCATTCCATTAGAGCAAAAGCTCAGAGTGGTGGACAGCATGCTATTCTACAGTGAGCATCTGCCTCTAGTTCTGTAATTTGATTTATGAGTTCTTGCAAGAGTTATTGCCTGTAATACATGCATTCAGTCCCTTTGAGGTTATGTTTGTGCATGCTGGGCCAAATGCATTCTGTGTGTAACGCAACCGATTTCCTTGGAGTTACAGCAAGGCTGCAGTTTGAGCACTAGCTGTTGCTGCGTGTGAACCTTTTGTTTGGGGTTGCATCCGTAAGCTGGTGAATTTTACTCCAGTTGCTGAAAAGAGGCAATCAAACTGGTGCAGATGCTTCCAGCTGCAGTTGGAAATGCTGCTTTCTGTAACCTTGTAACAGTTATCTCTGAGTAATCTACAAGTTCCTAACACACTGTGTTTCTTTCCTGGATGTATGTATTTTTTCATTGTAGTGATAATGAAATCAAGGTGGTAATTGCTCTGTATTTGCTTAGTCAGCTGGGGCTGCTGCTGGGTAGAGTATTTTAATTGTAACTAGATTGAAGAGTTTGGCTGTGAGGAGAAAGGGCTTGACAACCTCATGTTTCTGGAAGCAAAGATATTTGGACAGTGATTTACTGCTCACCACCTCTCCCCCTCTGTGCCATATGCAAGGAATGCCTCATGCACAGTCCTTTACAAGGGTTTTCTGTTGGCCCCTTACATCTCCTTTCGTCTCATTTAAATTCTCTCCACCAGGAGCAGTTCTCAAGATATTGTTAAGAATAGTGGTGTTTCTGGGGAGTGACCTGAAGGTGCTGTTTAGTATGCAATTGTCAGTCATGGAGAGAAGTTCTTTTTAATGATACTGTTGGCTAATGTGGTGCGATCCATTCTCTTCCCCTAGGAAAAGGGCTAGTGCGATGCCTGAATTGTAATGAAAGTATTTCACTGTTGAAACCGAAATTATGCAGGTCATCTTTGAGAAAAAAAAAAAAAGTACTTTCAAAGCATATTATTGTCTGCTAAAAATTAGAAAGGAAGGAGGGTTTTTTTTTTGATTTTATTTTATTTTTTTGTTGCCTTTGTTGTTGTGGTTAAGACCCTTCAGAAAAAAATCAGGTATTAAAAATCTGCTTTCCCTCAGCTTTCTAGAGGGCTGCACAAGCTGTGTTCAATTCCCGGCACAGTTCAGTGCACTAATATGCCGTTCCACCTTCTTTTCAACAGCAGCAGCAGCATCATAACCACTATTCCAATGTCAAACAGTTGCATTTGGGAGTTACGGCATTCGCTCCAGGCACCGTGGAGTCATTGGTATGCTGCTGCTGTAGGAAGCCAGTCACTCCTGGTTACCTCCTCCCACCAAAACTGGGTTTGTCAGGAGCCTGGGGAACCTGCCCTGCTTCACAAGGTAGTACCAGATGCAGGGCACCTGCTGAGCTCAGACCTCATGCTCCCCAGCTGCTGCTTAAGCCATTGCACCGCCTTAAGCACAGTGATGTGAATCTGTATGGTCTTAATTCAGTTAAGGTGATGAATATCTGCTCAGGGTGGTGGTCCATGACATAACACTGGTTTTATGAGAATTGAGAGTAACCCCCTTTACATAAATACCCTGGTCTTTCTCCACTACCCATCTTTCTCACAATTTCCAGGGGATTATTGACATTAGCAAGTTCTTTAGATACATGTCCTATCCAGAGCACTTAGGAGCTCTCTAAAAAAATGTTATTCTTTTTGCCCCCACATTTATCCCTAGTAGCTCATCCCTCCTCCTGTCACTGTTTGCAAATTCTTGTCATTGGAATTGGCCATCTTTTGTTTGAATACTTTCACCTTAGTGACTGGATCCTTTCTGGTCTCATTTTTGATCTGACAGCAGTTTAAGATATCCCTCCATTCTCAAAAATCTGAAATCCAGAATTCAAAGCCACAGCAGCTCTCCTTTCCCCTCCCCATTGCCTGTCACAGATGAAATCTAATAGTTGTGCAAGCAATTCAGGGTGTTCCTTATTCGCGTTTTCAGGAGCGTGTTGCTTTCTTCCTGCTGCCATTGCAAGCAGACAGCAGGGTGGACAGAGAAACAGGGAAGGAGAGGCAGGTTGACACCTTTGACCAGAAATAGTTGAAACGAATAGATCCCCATGAAGGGATGCATTCTTACAGGACTTCATTGCACTAGCTACTGCAGATGGGAACCAGGTCCTCCACCACATTTAACTAGAGCTACTCAGTTATTCTGAGGATGCATGCTCTTGGCCTGCAAGAGATGTTCTTTAAGGTGTGGTGAAAGTTTTTTTTTGAAGATGGGACCCTGAGCCCTCTCTTCTATTACTCACATTTTGAAGGCCCCCATGGGTACTCTCTTAATAAGCAATAGCAGATCTTGCAGACAAAATGCTGTTCACTATGCACAACCATTTTACGGTAGCCTAAGCCCTGTGTCCCTTGGATGTGCTTACACTTGCAGGTCTTGCTCCTTGGGGACTTGGGATAAATTGCTGCTCCCGGGCCAACTGCCCCCTTGTCTCCTCGTAACGCTTTTGTCATACTGCTGCTGGCTTTCACTTTTAGCAGGACCCAGGTAATGTGGCCTTATGTAAGCACGGAGCTGGGTCCCTCTGCCCTTGCTTAGTGCTGGGGCAGTACAGACAGACTGCAAATGTTTGTTCCCCTTTAATGAAGAGACTTGAGGGTCCAGCATACAGCATTTCTTCTTTTGAGTAAACATCCGTTCCCACAGGCATCCAGCAGCGTCTGGCAGAGAAGATCAAAAGAATGGAAATGAAAGGATTTTCCCCATGCGTGGGGGGGAGCGGGCAGCAGAACATCTCCGGTGAGATTAGATGGCTGAATGGTTTGCAAAGGAACTCATGCACTCAGCCAGGGCTGCACGCGCAGCAACTGCACTTCCAGGCTGGGCTGTGGGCTGCTGGGGGAATAAATGCAATGTTTTAAACATCTGTTTGCAGCACGGGCTTTGGTGGGCAGAGCTCTTGTTGATGATCAGGCTGATAAATAATTTAAGATCAGGGTTTCTGTAGCTCCCTTGTGGGGTTTTTCCCACTTGGGCAATCTAGCCATTGGATTGAGGGACCTGGTGAGGGGATGTTGATTTCTTCTTTCTCTGTATGACAGAAATGCTGTGCAAACTGAAAAAGGTAACACTGTGCAAGTGGGAGATGGGGCACAGTGTTTCTGAGCAGAGATGCACTCTTGCGAGGTGCTGCCACTCTGAGCAGGCAAGGAGGTCACTGTTTGGGGGCTCATGTCCTCATGGTGCCTCTTCACCCTGTTTCCTCTGAGGAAGCATCACTTTGAGTCCTCAGCTAACAGTGAGGTTCCTGTTGCCTGCTCTGAAAACTGGTCTCAGTTTATAAAGATGGGGAACCATGATCTTTGATGCTCAGGATTTCTGTGAGGGGAGGGTCCTCTCCCTCAGCATTGTCTATGTGTAGTGCTGGCCTGACACGTACTTAGGGCTTGTAGATCCTCTTCTCTGGGTCACTGTACAGGTACCTTGGTCTTGCTGGGTAGCAAGCTAAACAAGATGTTAAGCACAATACCTCTGGCTTTAAGGTCATTATAGCGTAATGCTAGCTAAACCCATCAAACCTGTCTGAAAATCCATTCAGGCTTGGGGACATGTTATTTTATGACCAGAAGATGATTAACAAGTGAGATGCTGTCTTTGGCTAGTCCACTGTGCACAGTGAGTTAAGATGGGAAGATGCCAAGAACTAATCCCATGGGGAAGAAAGATGTTTGTGATGACAGGAAGGCCCCAGGTGAAACTCTAGAGCCTCCTGACCAAATGCAGCCAGGGAGAAAGGATTTCAGGCCATACTGTTCTCTTAAGTCAGGAGTTTGTCCAGAGATTATTTTGTCCTCCAGTGTTTTGGTGTTCTTCAGTAGCCCGACTCTTGGGTACATGAGCATCTACATGACGTACCTTTACAACCAGATTTTTTACCCAGGCAGCCGAAACTAGGACATCTGGTAAAGGGGCATTGGAAAAAAACTCCTGCCAGCTAAAAGGCCTCTTCTTCTTTGCCTGTCCACTGGAGTAAGTGGCATTTCTTAACTGGGATGGAGTAGAGGAGTGTGGGGTGTCTCTCTTTCTGTAATGAGTCTGCAGAGATAAATTGCTTTGAGATGGAGAGAGTATGCAGGAAACGTCTCAGCATTAGAGACTGATTCCCCATTGGAAGAAGAGGGGAATAAAAGTGCCAGGTCGCCCCTATGCCTGGGCTCTGCAGCTGTGGGAGGGAGTCACTTGAGGTGGGCCGCATGGGTCCTTGCTGGGAGCAGTCCCTGCAGGGGGACAGCATGGGCAAAGCACTCGCAGGGCTCCTGAGCGCTCAGCTGAGATTGATGCCTCCTGCATGCACCGGGTGGGCTTTCCCAATGGGTATGTTTGTCTGTCTGGGGCCATTACTGCTTCTGGCAAGCCATTGCTATGCTGACAGTTGGCCATCATAGAAAGTTAAATCAAGTTCTTTTAATATGATTTTGAAACATTTTCTCCAACTTAAGTGGTAAACATAAAATAACTTAATATCCTGCCCCTGCTGTGTAACACTTTCATGGAAGCACATCACTGAAATTGTGAGAAAAAAAGACTTCTCTGTCACTCGCAAGGCTGTGGAGGATCAGTGGTGAGAGCAGAGGACAAAAGCTCATCTGCTCTCACAGCAGGTTTTCTGTTTTGGTGATGTGTATGTTGTATGAGTAACTTCAATTGAACAGTTGCCCTCTACTGTAAAAAAAGACTGAAGACCACGTAAGCACCCAACTGCACAAACCAGCTTTGTGGCTTTGATGCTGTAAGCAGATACTTGAAGATGTGCCCAATCTGTCACATTGGGAACGAATAATCTTGAATGACACATTTGTCCCAGAGTGATTTTGAAGTTGGCCATATGGACCATCCCAGAGAGGGGTGTAAATGTGAGTAGGAAGGAAGGGAGGTAATTTGAAGGAGAAGTGCTGCTGTTTGGAGCTGTACATCACTGACCAGTAGTGATTGACTTTTCTCCTGATTTCAGCATCTGTGTTCCTCAGACCATGCCCACAGCAGTCCCAATCTCCCCACCGGATGACCAGAGAGAGAGAGCCAGGATGGTTTGCTCTCCCGCTGATCGCAGGAAGCATGGGGAGAGGCAGTCATAAGCTTTTGGGAGCGCAATTTGCTATTAGGCTACGTGGTATCCTTTCTGCCATCAATTACAGCCTCGGCTCAGAATAAAAGGGAATGAAAGGGACATAACATCCAAGCTGTTGCCTGCTGTTGAGGAGGGGCTGTGGATGCATTTTGAAAGGAAAGAGAGGGAAGTACTATGCTGAAAGGTTGCAGATGGGAAAATAGGGAAGCTGTGTTTAAATAACCACACTCAAGAACCTGTTTGTTACCATCATGTGCTATCAAAATGTGAATGAAACAGCTTTTTCTAGAGCTTTGTCTGCTGAAAATAGAGAATTGTACCTATGTGGAGAGGGGAAAAACTGATGCATAAGCAAGCAGAGTTTGTCTTGCTGTACGGCTGATGTCTAAAGGGTAATTTGGTATCAGGGAGCTGAGGCACAGGGTTATTTCTTACAGCCTTAAGTCCCCAGTGCAGCACTGTGGTTCAGGAGGACAGGGTGGTTCTGAGCTCTGGTCCTTGGCTTGAAAGCTGTAACCAGCTCTCCTCTCCCTGCTCCCACCTTACACCGCAGAGCTGCTACCACCGAAAGGGAGGGATCCTCCTTGCCTGACCTGTACTGCATTTGCCGTTTTTGGCTTTCCTGACTGCTACTTCCACATGCTGAGTTCTGTGCTGGAAGTAATACAGCTAAATTGCTTCCTCCAGCTACTCACTCTCAATTGACTCTTCTCCACAGGGAGCTTTAAATGGTGCCCACAGGGCAGCGCGGAGCCTGAAATCCCTGTTAACCCTGGCATTTCAAAAACGATCAAGGCAAACAGAGCTCTGATCTCTGGTTGAGAAAATGATGGACAGTCATTACCCTAAGAAGAAGAAATGGGCCTTCATACAGCACATGTTAACGTTTACTAATGAAAATACATTATTTTTCAGCTGTTTTATATGCTTGGCTGTGTGTGAGGAAAGACGTGGTTTTTTTTTTCTCTGGGTGTAACTGCTGCAGTGCTTTTTCAAGGGAACTAAACACTGAAGAAACATTTTTTAAAAGTCCAAATATTTTTACTTTTCTGTGACAACCTAGCTAGTTTGTGGAAGATAAGAGGATTTGCGGTAGGTAAGAGAAACCAGCCTTAGTCTGTGAGTACTTGAAACCACGGGCAATCGAATGCCATCTTTTACCTTCAGGTACTGTAGATCTTTGCCTTCCAGGATTTACTCTCAGCAGCAGATTCCAGCTGCACTCCCAGGTGAATCAGAGCTCTGAATTTATAGATTTGTCCACTAACCCTTTCACTGCCACTTTGAATCAAGGCATCTGGAAGGTGGTAGTGCATTTCTTATCAGTAGTGCACTGCTTATCTCTGAGGGTAAATATCTCCTGAGCGGTCTCATCATCACAAAACTTGTGTTTGGTGTTAGCAGGACGCTTGTTATTTGCTCAGATACCCTGACACAAAGCTGGTTTGCTGTTTATTTTACTCATAAAATTGAGACCTTGGGCTGAGATGGACCCCTTGCCAGGAAGGCTGTCACAACAGTTGCTGGGAGGAGACAGGGACCTTCTTCCCTCCAGGTCCCTGGGCAGTGCAGGGCACTACAGGTAACAAAGAGCCTCTGGGTTGTGTATGCAGCACATCCCCACTAGCATTGTGTTTCTTTCCTGGTCATTTCAGTATGTGTTTAAGGAGTTACTGTGGTAACTCACTTTATTCTACCAAAATATTGGTAGCAGACACTTTTCAGATCAATTTTGCAAATACAGCGCAAAACAGGGGCAGTGCCTGCTGAGCAGCCAGAGCAGCAGCTAGTGTCGCAAGAGAAAAACAAACAAACCTGGATGATGACTGGAAACATTACCATGGGAAAAAGATGTCCTACTGTTGCCATAAAGCAAGATCATGGGAAAACAAAAGCAAACACTTAGAAACATTTCTCCCCCTACTCCATCCCCCCAGTAAAAAAAAAAAAAAAAAGAAAAAGGTTTTGAGTAATCTCCTTTCAAAGTTACAGGAGTCTCACAAATGTAAAAATCTGTGGTTACTGAAGTGTGGCAGCACGGTCCTATGGCAGTCGCACCCATGTGGAATCAAAACTACATACAAAAATACATTACAGGTAGTGCTGCAGGTTGCTATCTGAAAAATAAGTAACCTATTTAAATGTGTAAAGGGAAACAAGTGAGCTCAACCATGAAGTAGTTCTCAGCTGAACATTCACCTTCTCCTTGAACCCGAAGGAGAGCTATGCTAAACTGTTTCACTGACCCACGTACGGACAGACCGACAGGCTCTTTGTTGCAGGGTCAAGTTGGGAAATACCAGAGCTAAGGCTTTCTGTGTAACCTTCCTCTCCCCTCCCCATGCAGACATTCCACAAAAAGGGCTTTAATTCCATAAACCCTCGGTCATTTTCCACTGGCCCCCTGCCTCCCTCAGTGCGGAGGAGGCACAATGCCGCCTTAATGAGCAGAGACAGGCAGCAGCGTGGCTTGTCATCATTTGTCTGTGACCGTGGACCTCATTCAAGTCCCACTCTCCAAGTCCTGCTCTGAAAAGATGGTGTTTTACAGCTTGTCCCACAAAAGTCTCACAGCCTTTCACGGACACAGCCCTTGCACACTGCAGCGGGAGTTCAGTGGTTAATACCCTGGTTTTACAGATGGAGATCAGAAGCAGCAAGCATTTAACACTACTGATTCTTGCCATCCTATGCCTGTCCTTAGCACCGGCACACAGACCCTGAGGAGAGCTGATGCGGTTGTGAGCACTCTGCACCTTAGTAGATCAGACCCTGGTGCCTCCAGTCAACCAAAGAACAAGGGAAGGTAGACATGGCCACCCCACTGGAAACTAGAATATCACCAAGCACTCGATGGCAGCTGCCTTGCACTGGGTCCTCAGATCGTGGGCCTAACCTCCTAGCCAGTCCCCTTCTGACGCTTCACCCTGTTTGTCTCTAATGGCCTCTGTTTTCTCACTGGTAGCAGCATTATCTGGCCCATGGTGTAGCTCCAGGTCATAGTAAGACAGGTGAGAGTAGCCATATGCTGTCCTAGCCTTTAGCCATTGGGAACAAGAACAGCCCAGGGCCCGTTGGTCCCCTTGTCTCGCTTGTTTGGGTTATGCGTTTGCAGTTGGGAAGCACCAAGCTCTTCACCTTCCATTGGTTTCTGCCCTCTTTCAGAGACCCTCTTGAAGCCAAGGAAGGAGAGCACTCCCTATTGCTGCTGCTGCTGTGCTCTGCAGGTACCTCATTGCTAGAATTTCCTCCGGTACCTCCAGCCCTGCCTTTTAAATCTCTGCCCAAGCTCTGCATTCTACTTCTTTTTCCCAGTGTCCTTCACCCAGATTTCCAGTCTGAGGATAACTCCTCCATCAGTCTGTGGTTCCAGCCTCTTCAACCTCTGCACTTTTTGTCTTAATGTCTCTTCTCTCTGCTACCAGTCCTGCCTGCCTCTGTCTATCCCTCAGGCAGCCAGGGACCACAGACTGCAGAGCTTTGGGCATCCAGGTGTAATCAGTGCAGGTACTACGGGTCAAGGTAGACGGGAGGGACCGTTGCCATGAAGTGAGAGCCCCTGTATAGGAAGCCCACACAGTTACTTTTGTTTATTTTTGACCTGTGAGGTTAAAATTTGAGATTAATTAACTCTTAAAACTTCTTGTCCAATGTCTTTTGACATTGTGGTTTTGTTTGGTTCCTAGCCCCAGGCTAAGGACGAGGAAGAGTGTGGCAAGACAGCTGTATGAGGCAGCCTTCCTCCTCTCAACTGCACCTACCTGTGGAAGTGGACGGCCAAGTTATTTACAGCCCTGACCCTACTCACTAGGCTTTAGTCTGGTGAAGGATATTTATACACATTTATGGGTGAAGTTGAGGAACCAACAGCAGTTCTCTTACCCAAGGCACAGTTGAAAAAACTGTTATGTGGGCCCTTCATGTGGTCCTGGCAGCTCACCTCACCCCAACCCTGCCATGGGCCTGTGGTTTCTGGTTCCAGTCCCTGCAAAGCAGAGCTCTGGTTGTATGGGAGAGGTGCTTGCAGCACAACCCCTGCTCTACACCCCTGGGCAGAGAGGTCCAGGAGCCAGGGTCCCAGCCTGCATGGCTGGGGCATGGCCTGACACCAGCGAGGCGTCCTGGGATGGCACAGCTTAGGGAAGCTGTTGCTTTGTCAATGCTTTTGTACCACCTGCCCAGATTTCTGTCCTATACCTGCACAGGTGCCTTTTCCGATGCTGCCTTGAGGGTTAGGGGTGGCTGTCTTGAGAGCTAGGCTTGGCTTTTTTCTTGCTATTCTTGACTCTAAATAAAATCTTTAATTTTCACTTCATGCATCTTGAGCCTGAGCAGATGGGCAGAAGCAGCAGCTTGGTTGGAAGTGGCACAGGCAAACCCCGCTCTCACAGCAGGGAGTTTTCCCTGTTCGGCCCTGGGAAATGCAGACCCTTGAGCTCTGCAGCTTGTGAGCACTACTGAGCACTACTGCAGTCATTGTTTTCTACCAGGTGTGAAATTTTGATGAAATGCTCTTTTTTTATTAAAGCATACAATTCCCCTTCTCCGGCTAATTGCCAAGCAAAATAAACCCACAGTTGTGTTGGGCTGTGAGAACTTGGTTTGCTGAGTATCTAACAACAAAACTAAATAGTGCTCTAAAATTAAAACAGGGTGCTTGTTTATTAGTTGTATTTTTCCCTTCAAGCAACTTCACAGAGCCTTTCCTGCTATCCCTTTTTTTTTTGGAGGAGCTGCCTTAAAATCCTGCCGAGTCTTTGCATAATTCTCCTTTGAATTGGTCCTCCTCATTCAGCATCTGTAGTGACGCCTGCCAAAGTTTCAGACAGCAGCTTAGCTGCAACCTGAGCTGTTCACAGTATTCATTTCACTTTGGCTGCCTCTTGCGCTTGTGTGGTGCGTGTAGCATCTGGCACACGAGGCCACTGCTCTGCTGTGGTGCAAGTAATCACTGTTAGTGTGATCTGTCCTGTCTAAGGATTTTGTGACGGAGAAATAAGGAACAGCAATGCCTTAGTGTCTTTGTGTAGCGAGGTGGGTTTCTTTTTTCCATAGCTTTGACAACACCACAAGATTTGTGAAGAAACAATAACATGCTTTAATTGTAGGATCAGCTGCATCACACACTTTGGAGTACAAAGCTTTTCAGCCCAGGAGTCAGAGGCAGGATAAGGGTTGTGGAAAGGCAAACATGAAACTTCACATACTGTCCATGTTAGCCCTAGGATGTTCTGAGACTTTCTTTGAGACTTTCTTTTTTTTTTTTTTTTTTTAATTTTAAACACTAAAGGAACTGTACATAGGAGCAATTATGTATATTATAAAATGGACAAGCCTGGCCTCAGATGTTACTGACAATAACTGCAAAGCCTCTCATTTTCATGTTTTTGTTGCAGATTGATGTCCTCAAGGCAGATGTGGAGAGCGCCGAGTGGAAAATTTTGGAAAACCTGATCCTGGAAGATGTTGTCGAGCAGATAGGACAGCTGGTCTTTGAGGTGCACATCCACTGGCCTGGGTTTGAGGTCAGTGGCAATGACAGCACTGTGGTGCGGTACTGGTACAGTCTGCTCCGAGAACTGGAGCTGAAGGACTTCAGGCTTTTCCATACCTACAAAGACTTATCAAAACCACAGATGTTTCTGAAAAAGGAAGCCTTCAACGCCAGTAGCTGTTACACACTGAGCTGGGTAAATACAAGATGGAAATAGCAGAAAGGAATTTATGATGTGTGACTGTGAGCCATCTGGCCCTGTAGCGTTATTGAAGAGGACTTTGGCGTCACTGGCTAAAGTTGCTAAATATGCAGACAGTGACTGCTAACAAAATGGACTGGCTTTTATTTTTATATGTTGTCAAAAGAACTGGCACTGGGAGAAGATACATGGAGCAGATTTGTATAGCAATATATTTGCCAGTGGGTACACTGTCTCAGAGAACAGAGGTTTCTGTAAAGGGTTGTCTGGGGAGCTAACAGCGCCGCTTTCCCAGGCTGCCACGTGCCTGAGTGCGCCGGCGCAGAGGGCATCCCTCTGAGACTGTCCTGGGAAGCTCTGCTCGCTGAGCTGCACCGGCCCTCGGGCAGGAGAGTGCTCATGAGCAAGTCCCTTTTCAGGAAGGGTCAAGTGTTCCTCCTGTGTAAAGTAATGGTCTTTGATTTGCACCTTCTTTACTTTGGTATGTTCTTCAACCCACTGGCAAATTTCAGATGAATTTGGCAGAGGCAGAAATCACCACCAAACTGAATTCCTGCCTGTTTCATTGAGCGGCTTCTGAGTGCTCTGACTCTGGCTCTTTAAGACAGTCTGGCTGTGGGAAGCGAGTTCAGCGAGACAGGAGACAGTGGGACAGAAAGACTCAGCTGCAGGAAGAGCTGCCACCAGCATTCCCCATCCTCATCCTCCCGAGGCTTCAGCCACAGAAGACAGCGCTTCCCTGGTTCCTCTGCTCAGAGAACGGCTTGTTTTAAATTACTCTCGCAATGGCCATAGCAAATGGTTTTTCATCTAGCAAGATACGTATTTAAAAGAGCTGAAAGTGAAACCTGGTCTTTTTTGTTTGTTTGTTTTGGGGTTTAGCTGAGTGTTTTGCTGCCTCCTCAGCACCTCCCTGGCCCGGCTGCCCCTCACTGAGGGGAGCAGGACAGCCCTGGGGCGGGTGCTGGCAGAGGTGGGGTTGCAGCAGGTGCCTGGTGTGCAGCCGTGCTGGGGGGCTGTCTGCTGTGCAGTCCCAGGAGCCAGCCTTGGCCCTTCCCTGAGGGGCTAAGGAATGGGGGGAGCTAAAAAATGTGTAGCAGGTTGGGTTTTTTCTTCTCTTTAAAAGAATTTTAACATTAAACTTTGCATGAAAATACAAGATGACAGCACTTCCATGTCTTTGATACACAGCCTTTGTAACTGCCTTTGGTTTGTGACTTCTGCAGGCCTCAGTGTTCCTCCCCTTGGTTTGCCTCAGCCCAGCATTGTATTTTTAACAAATCTCTCTCTTTCTCTGTCCCTGTATTGTAATCCTGGCATTCCCCTCTCTCCTTCCATACCCTCTTTTCCCTTTTCACCCTCTCTGCTGCCTCACCTCCCTCAGCCCCTCCATCCCAGGGCAGGGCCCTGCATTGGACACAACATGCCCACAAGATCTCAGCGAGCACCAAAGGGGGGAAAAAAAAAAGTAGAAGAGTGGGAGCTCTTCCATCCAGCCTGGCAAGTCAGCTTTCTCCCAGAGGCACTGGTTTGCCTCACAAGTGGATCGAGCCATTCCCCTCACCTTCCCCAGGCTTTGCCCCAAGCCAGGCATCAGCTTTTCTCCTCTCCCATCTCTCTGAGGGCTCCCGCTGCCCCAGGGCGGGCCAGGGACTGCTCTCCCCAGCTGAAATTGCTTCAGCCCTTCAGCTCAGCTGCCTTTCTCCCAGAAGAGGCCAGCAGGTGGGTGACCCTGCTAGGATGCCAGCCTTCCTCCCACCACCCTTGCTCTGGGGCTGCGGGGAGGCACCTGCCCTGGCCCCAGCAGCTGCCTCCCACCAGGACCTGCAGAGTCCCTCATGCGGCTTGAAACTGCGGCAGTCTGTCCAACTGTGAGCATATGTGTTAGCCACAGAGGCCGTAGATCTCAGGCTGTTTAGGAAGAAGCAGAAAAACCCCCTCCCTGCTTCAGTGGTGAAGGACTAGTGTGGTGAGGGGCTGGTGGAAACAGGGGGGTTTTAATCTCTTCAGTGAAAACCAGCTCTGTGCCCTCATGGGTTCAGATTTCAGTTTTCCAATAAACATTTGAAATTTTAACTTGTGGTTAAATGTCAAACCCTTTCTTTTCTAACAAACACACGCTGGTTTTCAATCTACTGCCTTTCAGTCACGCTGACAGTGCCTTGTGTTGTGTGCAGTCTCTGGTTTACTGCCTCCCCATTTTATTTTCCTTTTAAAAACAAATCCATATACTTCTTTAGTTACACTAGGATTTTGCAAAGAAGAGTTTAATTCTAAGGGGACTTAACATGGGCTTCTGCACATCAAACACCTTGTTTAGGGAGGAAGGAGGACGGTGCAGCTGGACCAGGACTCCTGACCAGGTGATGATCCCAGCTGTGCCTGTGCTGGGAAATTAAGCGGCGGCAGGCAGCGTGCACAGGCTCTGGGAATGGCTTTCTGACTGATTAGTGAGATCCCTGGCACAATTTTGGCTCAGGCCATCTAGGCCTCCCAGTTGATTCCACAGAGTTAGCCCAAGCCAAGGACAGCTGGGATGCAGCCACCTTGTTTGGGAAGCTGGAGGAGTTTATAAATAGATAGGCACGGCCTGGCCACCTTTGCCAGTTTGCCTCAAGGCTGGGGAATACCTCCTGGCACCGTTCTGTTTTCCGGTAGAAATGTAGCTTCTGTCACTGCTCCTACACATCCCACCTGGACTGGGGGGGTGAGGGGCTTTGCAGTCACCCAGAGCAGGGCACTGTGGGGGCCCACCACCTTCTCAGCCCTGCAGCACTCAAAATCAAGATGACATATTGCTCCTGTGTTTGATTCATGTCCAAGAAGTTGGGCAAAGTGCTTTGTACGGGGCCAAGCTCTGTACTGCTGTCCTTGAGCCAGGTAATGCACAGCCCAAGGGAACCATGGCCTCTGAAAATGGGTAGGAAGTGCCTTCCCTGCGACATCCATGCTTGCTGCAAACCCTCCTACAGTCAGTACTGAGGTTGTTCAATGATGCAGGGCCATGAGGAGATTCATTAAAATGTGAGAGTGTGCCAGGATTTCCTAAATTGATAGCTAGCTTGTTGGAACAATCACACTTGCTGCACTGCAGAATGGCTCAACTTCCATTTTTCAAATAATCAGGTGGCAAAAGCCCAGCTGCAAGTCCTGATTTATTAATAAAGCTTAAAAATATGGTCTTTAGCACTGCACAGGTTTTTCTTCCTGATTAGTCTTAAAGCAACTAGCCTAGTAGCTTATTATAATTTGTTTAAGAGACCAATAGATAGAGGTTGAAAAAATTACGTGATCTCTTTCAGATGTTAAAATTCCAAAGGGATGCACATGTTCCATCATTTATTACCCTGAAGAAAAAATGGTGATGTGTATGCAAATTACAGAAGTGGAGTGGAGATGGACCTAGTTCTTCACTTAAAAGTTTAGTAAGCCCTCAGATAATCTCTTGCTCAGGATTGCAGGTAGTGTCAGGAACAATTCAGGCTGTAGCAATACATCTTCTGCAAGAAAAGATTCCAATAACTATGGTAATTTTAAAGGAAAACTTATCTCAGATACAGGATAGATAGAAGCCATTTATCATTCTGGAGGCAGTTATGTGATATTATAGGAGAAAATGAACTCTATTTTATGGTCTATCTGTGCCTTTCTACTTAGAGTTTCAGCCTTGCTTTCCAATGTCTTGCTTTCATGCCCTTACCCCTTCTCTTTTATTTATCTCCTTTACCTAAAGGAGAGACTCTTAAATTAATTCAGGTCCCATCTCATAGCAACTGGGCCTTACTTAAATGCTGAGAGAGCAAGACCCAAACCTCCAGCAGATCCAGCAGCACACTACCAGGTAGGCATGCAGGGGCACAAGCCAGCGCTGGCTGACTCTGGCGCAGGGGACAGGCTGGCACTGAGGGACACTGTGTGTGTGTGGGGGGGTGTAAGTCCATGTCCACCCACGGCCATAGCCAGGCACGACTGGCCCCTACATGCGGCAGGGTCCCAGCCGTACGCCTCTCTCAGGTGGTGTCTCCAGCCCATTAGGGACAGTGCTGGGAGAGAAAGGCAGGGATCTGGGCTGGTGGCATCCACAGGCTCTTGCTGCTTCAGCCAGAGCTGAAGATCCACCAACCAGCCCGCCCAGATTTACTGCTACGTGCTGGGTCTCAACCACACCAGCTACACTGGGGACAGTGGCACGCATTTGGCACCAGTGTTTGAGCCTGCCTGGCTGCTGCAGGATGGCTCCTTGCAGGGAGCGTTGCACTGCCCAGGAGTAGCTCTGGAGGAGAGGGGACAGTTAGAGAGGCCATGAAGCAGCCGAGGAGCTTGTTAAGATGATCTCCCTGCAGGGAGCCCTGCAGGAACCACGTGCCAGCGTTGTACTCTGCATCTCTTCCTAGACCAGAGCTGCACAGAATCTGTGGCAGCTGCCCCCTTCTTCAGGCCCAGACTGCACCATTAAAACCAATGTGGGCAGGGCATTGTCCCATTATAGCCACAGTCTGGAGACTGGTAGCTGTGTGGTCATGCCTGGGCATTAAGAAAGGGCCGCTGACCTGTGCTGGCATTGCTAAAATATTCCTGAGTGCCTGGTCTGGACAGCATCCAGCAACCCCCGCAGAGAATGCAACAAAGCCTTTTTTCCCCTTCGGTTGGTCTGAGAGAGAGGGAGAGATGGCTCTTCAGAGACCTGCTGCGGGACCTTGCTGTCAGCAGCATCTGAAGAAGAAAGTCAGATTCATCCTTCAAACCCCTACTGCCAGGAGCAGCACAGGAAGGTGCCTGGACCAAATCAGGGCAGGTCAGGAGCACAGGGGCCAAATCATCCCAAGTCACCAGGTGGCAGCTGGCAAATGCGTGTCTCTGGACTGACCCTCCAGCAACGTGCTCAGCAATACGCTTGCACAGGAGTTCATTGCAAGAGTGGCTTGTCTCCTTTCCTATGCCATATATTGGGACTATGCCACCTACCAGGTGCTCCTGGCACCTTCTGCAACCCTGGCTCTGCTCAGTGTCACCGTTATGGGTATTGCCCAGCTCCGCTCTCCCTCCAGTCTCCTGGCCCTCAGTCCCCACTGCTCTGGGCACCCTCCAGCACCTTCCAGCACTCCCTGCAGGCATCCACATCAACTCTCCAGAGCACCCAACCCACTGCCTCCAGCGCCCAGCCTGGGAACCTCCGTACTGCCTGCACCTCATGCCATGCCTGGTGGCCACAGCAGCACCAGCCCCAGCTAACAAGGACATAATGACCAGGTCTTGTTCCTAAAGTGGAATAGTTGCAGCATTAGTCGGACACCTCTACCAGGAGATGTTTCAGCTGGGTTAAAAATGGATCTTTGCAGAGAAGAACTGTGTAGGGTCTTTGCACAGATGCCTTTGTAGGGCTGAGGGCATTTCCCTTTCAGAGAGGCCCACAGTGATCTATAAATCACATACATTTGTGAATCAGAATTTGCAGATGCTGCCCGTCACTGTGAAGGGGAAGCAGCAACAGATGTGAATCCCCCAGACCGTCACTGTTAATACTGCAACATGGGCTTTCTGTAGGGAATCCATGGCAGCACAGAGGTAGGATGCTAACACTCTCCTCCAAGGGAACTGCTCCCTTTCCAAATGCCACACCGGCTTCCTTGGAGGCTCCAAAATTTGACCAAAAAGAGGCCTGCCCTCCCACCCCACTCCAGAACCTGACGTTTATTGCAGGCACTTCTGGCCCCAGGCTTTGATCCCGTCGGCGAGTTGTGAAGGGTTGTTCTTCAGGAGTGCCTCTCAACTGTGAAAGATCAAAGAAAGTGTAAAGGGAACATATGTCTGGCCTTTCTTGGCAGATGCTAAGAAGATGCATCACCCGGTAGCACACCTGAAGACATAGCACTCATTCTCTCTGGTGAATTATTCAACAGCTGAGACCATCTGGTTCATTCAAAAACTTTGATTTCATGAGCTTCATTAGCTGCTCCCTTGCCCTTGAGAGGATCCTCGGGGTTATTCAGTAGGAAATCACTCTTGATTTCTTTCTGCTTGTTAACACAATGTGACATTTAATTGCAGTCAGTAGAGACTTGGTTTGGTGCCAGTGGAAGTTCAGAGCTGACCTGCATTCAGAGACGTATTTATACTTGCCTCCTGCCGCTGGCTTTCAGGGGCAGCATCTGAGGGCAAGCCTGGCACTTGAAGGGAACTGCTCATGATAATGAATGGATCTTTTCCCTTAAAAGGAAGATCACAGCGTAGTTTGACCTGCCTGTTACAAAGTGTTTCAGCTGGTTCAGAAAGAGATCCTTTGCAGAGACAGCCTGTGCTACATCCCAACCGCCAGGACCTTACACCAGGAGAAGACAGGAGCCTGCTTTGTGCTGTGTAGAAGTGACAACTCAGACGTGAATACCAAAGCAGCGTCCCTGCTCTTTTTGCTGGATTACCACCAGACATGCTTATTTTTCAGCAATTTCCCAAAAGTTCAGTGGCATACACAGTAGACAACTTCTGTAAGTAATTAAAATGCTCCTGTGCCTCGGCTGGCATTTCCCCCCCCCCCAGTTTTTGCAATTCTTTTTCTGAATCAAAACCAAACAATGTATATCCCTCCTGTGCGTCCACCTTCAGATACTCCAGTGGAGCCACCCCCTTGGCTGCCACCACCCTGGCAGGGCAGTGGGGACAGCTGCCTGAGCGGTGTCAGGCCTCTAACGCAGCAGCAGCTGTGTCCCGGCGGTACCCGCACCTCTCTGCTGACACCAGCCAGGAGCAGCCACAACGCGGAGGCTGGGAATCCATCAAACCCCGCGCTGAGCTCCCAAACTGACTCACCAGGCAGGAGAGGCCCTCAAGCGCCTGCTTACTTCTTCTTCTTTGAGAAGGGAAGGAAAACTGCTCCAAGACACAGAAGAATTCAGCATCCGAAGATTATTCCATAATGCTATTCCACCTTTTTAATATTGGAAGAATTATGGCAAAAAGCAAAGCAAACCAGCTTGTCCCCTGCCCCAAAGTACTCTCAAAGGGTCAGTGCCAGGGGAGGGAAAGAGATGAGCTTGCTGCAGAGAAGCTGTTCTGACCAACCCCAACGTGGTTTTGAAAGCTCTGGGGAATGGGGCTTACTTTTGTTTCCTGTAGATGTCTGGCCTGACAACTGACAGAGCATGATTTCCCTCTTCATTTCCTGAGCAAGGAATAATGGAAAGGATTACATTTTACAGAGTATATACAGGGGAGCTGAAGGAGCGAGATTGCATATGGGTGTGGGGGCAAAATAAAACTAACTAGACATGGCGAGCAAAGTCACCGCTGCGTGGGGAAATTAGCCTAGTACAAGCTAAGGTGTGAAGTTAGAGTGTTACAGCTCTTCTAGCACAGGCCGTGGTTTTTTTTTTTTAAATGTCGCTTTGCAAGAGTTTAAACTCCACCAAACCCTACTTGTTCCACAACTGAGGCATTTAGCTAGTGAGTTAGAGCAAGACACCAACTGCAGTGAGTGCTGGGAGAGCTGGGAAGATTTGCAGCTCTCTGAATCACGTCCGGGTAACTGTCAGAGGTCTTGAAGCTCCATAAAGTCCCTATTACTGACATGATTCCCTACAGGATTTGTGGTGTTGTCTTCCTTTCCAGATCAGAAATGGCTCAGCCTTGACATCTTTCAGACTAACCAAAAAACCCCAAGGCCTAATGATAACCTTTTATTCTGAATGGCAAACCCAACACGTCTGCAATAGCGTTTCATTTTATCAGTCTCCCAGTGGCATGAAGTGCAGCAGGTTAAAAGGAGGCTCAGAAAGGCTCAGTGCTTTAGCATTTAACACATTTCAAATGTTCTGTCAGACAACAAGACAACAGATGGGTCGGAGGTCAAACTTCCAGTGTACCTGGCGAATTCAGAGGTCCATGCCCTCTTGAAAGTCATTGCCACTTGTTTCTAAAAGCTTTACACTCTGCAAGGAGCCTCTGTAAACACAACCCTGCCACAAGAAGTTTTGTCCAAGTGCTGCAAAACAGCTGTGCTGTGTCTTTTTTTATCAGCAAGCCTGACAGAAAGGACATATTTTACTGCAAGACAGGAGACGTAAATTTTGAGTGTATGCTAGTGAAGTCAACCTACAGTAGCAAGTCCTTAGGTGGTCTCCAGAGGAACAACTTCCCTGGCAAATGATTTTTCTGGTGTATAGGTTAAACTCTTTGAATTCGTCCAAGCAAAACTCCCCTCCCTCCTCTGCTCTCTGCATGCTCCCCCTCGTGCAGGCTGCTTGTCATACGGAGTCCTCCTAGCAAACGGGAGCAGGATTTTGTAATGACCAGCTGGTAGAAAGGAGGAAAGTACACTGTGTTACTGGGCTGTCAGATCGGCAAAGCTCACTGTTTAAATCAGCCTTTAAAGTCCACAGTGTTAAATGGTATATTGAACATCTGCCTGTTGCTAAAAATTGACTTTTTACAAGACAATCTTGGACTTTTCTGTCCAAGTAGTTTAGATATTTGTTCCTCGTAATGAGGGTAAAGACTGAGCAGCCCGTCTCACTGGGTACAACTATAAACTCTGTGCAAGACAGATGTCAAGACCATCTGCTTCAAGAAAGACAGCCTTCTTCTCAGCAAGTTGCATGAGGATATGTGGGCTATTTCCCCCTCTTGCATATGAAAAAAGTCCAAGAAAAAGATGGCACAAGGCCAAAGGAGCTATCAAGCTTCCCAGGCAGAACTCCAAGAATGATGGAGATAGTTCACTTATCGGTAAAACTTTCCCTGTTAAAAGTAATTGGTATTAATAAAACTGGCAACACATTGGCACATCATTTCTGAAAGTTACAGATGCATGATCAAGGGGGAAGAAAAATGATGATGCTGTGACAGCAGCCCTGCGCTCCAGCTTGCACATATTCCTTCCCGGCAGTGTGACACAACTTGCCTCCAGTCCTCCCAGGAAGCTCCTTTTGGCTTGAATCACCTTGTTACATTCTCCACCTAATGTTAAGAGGAGAATAAATTGGGGGAACTCCAAACATCCTCTTCCTTTTTCTCCCAACGTTGCCTTTTCCCTGGCTGTTAGCTCACACGCCAAGCTCAGCCTAGGGGTCTCAGTCTAGACTTGCTCATTTGTAACAGACCAATTTCTGGCAAAACATGAAATTGGGAAGATAAGAGAAGGACATGATTCGGGTTAATTAGCCCAGCAAGAAATCCTTTCCCAGGTGGCTGCTGGAAAGACAAGTCTAGACTCGCACTACACAGACACATGCCGCCTCTCCTCACGCATAGCAAACTAGCTGACAACCTGAGCTTTGGAGTTTGCAACTCTCAAGCTGACAAGAGGGAATTATCCTCATAAAAATTCCCCCTGCAGGCTTCAATGCAGATGTGAGAAATTCCACAAAAGATTAACATGGTGACCAACTGTGAGGGACAAAGGATTTTATCTGAAGGTTTCTAGGGGAATTTTGATCCTGGGTTCATGGCAAACATTTAATCCCAGCTCATCAACTCCAGCAGAATTGACTGAGTCAACATTTCTTGTTTTATTTTGTTTTCTCCAAAGACAACACCCAGTATATTACTACGAAAGTTTATACACTTCTTCTGATACTGTGTAGAAAAAAAATATATATATATAAAGTTCTGCCTGATAGGTAACACATGTAAAAAAGACAGTACTAACCACAGAGCCAAGCATTTTCTGCAGTGTGATTTAAAGGGTTTTAAGCATTTGGGAAAGGTGTTTCTGATATGGAAGCTAATATACATTCCTCTGAGAAGCTTTTGTATTCTGCCCTATTCCTCCTGTCCTTCACAGTCCCCTGTACTTATAAGCTGTTAATGGTCAGGGCACACTGCCACATATCCATTTAGGAAATGTATTTATTTGAAGGAAGAAAACTGTTCTAAATTATTTCAGCCCACTTTCTCCTGAAGCAGCACCCAGGGCACAGTGCACACCAGTGCTCAACTCCCAGCTCAGGAGTCGAGTCTTCCCTGTGAAAAGAACCACGTTGAAAATGTGACATGGCAGCAGCTCCCTCCCACCTGCACCCTGAAGAGCCAAGAAACAAGACAGCCTCTTCTCTCCCTGCAGAGGGGACAGTCCTCAGGACACCCCAGATCAGCTCTTTCCTCTCATTCCAGGCTCTACTGTTCCCCATCTCAGTAGCTGCACGAGTACGAGGTGAGACAATGCCCAGGTACCACCAGCACACCACTTGTGACAACAGTCTGTGGAGTCTTTCAGGTACACGAGGCTACCAAGATGGGAACGCAAATAGAAGCATGTAAACTCGGTGCACTTACACAACAGCATGAATGGGCAGCGGAAGAGACTCAAGCTCAGCTTTAAAGGACCTAACTTCAGTAAGTACTCTTTGAAAGAACAGAATTGTCTTGTTAATCAATTAAAAAAAACAAAACAAAACATCAAAAACCCCACAAAACAACCAACCTATTTCCTTCCATCTACACAATTTGAGGTTCCTTGTGTCTCATCTATGGAAGTGCCTTATCTTCTATCCTGCTGTCAGTTAAGGCAATTACTCCTTTGCTATTGTTTATAATTGATGAGCAGTGATTGGATATAAACAATATAGTCTAAATCAAAACTGTAATTAAAAACTGATCAATAGGATAAATTTGTTACATATTTTTATTCCCATTATGTGCTCAAAAAGTGAGTGGACGGGGAGTTGAAAGGATTTTTTTCTCTTGCTTCCAGCTTGCATTAGTTTTGTATGAACAGTGCAAGAGAATGAGTTTATCTGAATGCTGGTACAACTGCAAATTAAAATACCAAATAGTAAGAAATATTTTATATGGACACTGCTAGAAAGAAGAATTGCATGAAGATAAGCAGACTTTTTATAAAAAGATTTATTAAAAATAAGTTCTTTAAAGAGAAAAAGTGTGATGTATATACATTAAATTGTCAAAAACTTTATGGGGCTTATAATACAATGTATTCCAAATTGAACAAGAGACATTCACTTTTTTTTTTTTAATATGTCATGCTCATTGGAACTTAACAGCACATGGGAAGAGAAAATTAACACACAACCATTACAAACAAAATCTTGAAATTGAGGAGTACTTGCAAAGATGAAACTCAAGTGATCCACATGATGCCGCTTGTTAAATAAAGACAGAAACCAAGAGTTTATGAATACAGTCTTCAGCTGATACAATTTATCTGTCAGCTACTAGCTTCTGATTAGTTCTTCACTTCTGCTGTGCACTAACAGATCTTAGCAAGTGGTTTTGTATTCTATCAAGGTAGAAGTATTTTGGGGACAACAAGATACCGCCCAAAACCAGGTAAACAAATGCATTTTTCCAGCTCTATTATAGTCAATATCAAAGATTTCTTCTTAGGAAGAGAGTTACACAATTGCTGGTTTTGTCCTTTAATTCCTGACACCTCTGACAGCCAGAACCACAAAAATATTTTTTCTAAAAATTATTTTATTTTACAAGAGTGTTTTGCACAAACAGTGACATGACAAACTAACACTTGATTCTGCATGCTTCAGATGACCTCAGCTTCTCATATTCAGAGGTCACATTTAAAACTATATCCTTTCAGTTGTGTCTTCTGAAGACTTCCCATTTTCTAGTGCATATAATACAACTAGCTGAGAACTGCAGTATTACAAATGTCTACTCATCCTTAGACCAGAATTCACTCTAATCTCAGATGTATGCAGGTCTTACATCTTTAGATCTTCGTGGCATCCTCTTTAGTCCCATAGTTTAATAAGACCATCCCAGCCGCATGTAATGACTTTAGAAGTTTCATGTGGATGCCACACTGCACCGATACAGACTTTATCGTGCGCTTTTAATCTGCTGTAGAGTTTTGTTGTCTTCCAGTCCCAGATGTTAAGTTTTCCATCTGCATCTCCAGATATCACATAGCTATATTAACAGGATTAAAATAAAAGCTGTATCATGTGTGAAGACTGTTTGTATTATAACACTTTTACACTGAGCAATGGAAAAGAGCTTCACCCAGTGAGCTTCCTGTCTGACAGTCTGAAAACATACCTACCATTCATACCTTAGCATTCATGCTGTGCTCTAAAGTGCACAAGTCCTGCAGAAGGTGATTCATCAACTGCGAGGTAAATGTGCTAAGCAATGCTATTATATCACAGTGTTACTGGAACTAAAGAGAATACATCAGCAAAAGAGAAAGTGCCAGAAGTTTCTCTAAAATTTATAGATGCTTCCCTCCACTTTTTCCTCCAGTTTTGCTGAGGTTATTCTCCAGTTTTTATAGTAATGAACATTTTATGTACATACTGTAATTAATGTATGGGCATATTACTAAGCAAACAGGATGAAAAAGATGGTTCTCTGAACGACAAATGAGGATACCCAAACAGACCTGCAAACAGGGAAAACTGGCAAGTCCAGATTGTGGGTATTCTAGACAAGCGCAGATTGCGGGAACAGACCCTGTGCTGCAGACCATGCGCAAGGAGAGCCAGATGCAAGTCAGAAGTGGGAGCCTCCTATGCTGCACCAGGGCTAGGGAAAAAAGAGGAGTCTCTGGATGGTTTAGCAGCAGTGTAAATTATCTTTGCGGAATGGAGAATCTGGACTACATGGACTGTTTTCTAAATGTTGCTCAGAGCAACTGCTCAGTTTAACTTAGTCCTACCGAATGACAAGAGCAAACTTTCCATTCTGCTGCTTGGCTAGAGAACTCTGCCTGATGCCAAGTTAATAGGATGGCTGTGCATCAATGAATGTTGTAGGGGATTCAAAAAGACATTTAGTGTCTGTGCTGGCAAGTTTTAAAATGAAGCTCATTCCCACAAAAACTTACCTCATGTCAGGTGAAAAATCCACTTGACAAGCGTAGCCAGCTACCATGTGACCTTTGAAAACTTTCTTTTTGTTTAATCTGAATCTGTTCTGAGCTCCAAAAATCAGAATTTGGTTATCCATCGACTGGCAAGCCAACCACTTTCCTATAAATATAACAAACAAAGGTGGTATCAGAGTGCTGCACCTGAAGAAACAGACTTAACTGGAAAGTTTTAAGAGATTTTTATAACTATTTTTGCACTATCTTAATCCAGATTTTTATTATGTGTCAGGGTTCTAGGTAGCAGCTGATATTGCTTCTGCCTGGTACAACTGCCAAGAGGCAAAGCCTTATGTTTGACAGGATTTCGGATGCCTATTTCTACAAAATGCACAAAGGACTCTAGAAAAGCTCTGGCTGTTACAGCAATGTGCTGCATCAACCCCACTGATTTACTGATAAGTTTTCAAGCTACTGAGTAAGCTTGCCAGTGCACATAATTAAGTAATCCAGATAAGGTGAAAACAACTCCATCTAGCTGCAATCTCTCTGATTACCTGTTTTGTGGGTACTCCAAGATGGTCACCTTTTATTTTCTTTATGAGAAAAACACAACTAAGGTAGACTCAGGAGTTTGACAGATCTTTAAATTTTTGCAAATCTATAGTATTCTCTGCCCTAACAGAATACAACTCAATAAAGATATTTTAGTGAAAGAAAAAACCCCAGGCTTTTCTAATCTTAACTGTGTCTCATTTTGAGTCTTGGCAGTGCGTTAGCTCCTGCCTGAGAATCCAATGAAGTTGACATGCTACAGAACACCACAGAGAGACACTTCTGTCCTGAACTCTGCATATTGTCACTGCCTTTAAAGTGTTTTATGCAAACAGCAGTAACATAAAATATGCCAACTCAACTGTAAATCTGATCACACTTCCAGCTACCACCTTGGAATCTGAGGGTTGTCTCCATCCTCCCAAAGAAACAAATCAAGTGTGTATCCCAAGCATGTTATTCTCCTCTTCTACTTTTTAAAAGCTCTGTTTCCTACATTGCTCAGGAGGAAGACTTTAATTGATGAGATTCATAAATCAGTGCCCCTAAGCAGAAAAGTTCCACATCTGTAAAATTTTCAATTTAGTTTTCTTTAAAGGACTCATTTGACTCCAAAATGATGCATGATGTGTCTGCAACAATCTGTACCATAACTATTCCAAAATAACTTGTTTTGTAAGATATTGGACTACTGTAGGTCAAGACAATGTTAGTTAATGTGACAGGTGATGACTTGAGCTTAAAAGCTGATTATTTCATCCCTAACGTCATTTACTGTCTTATCTCAGAAATCAAATACTCAAATCCTGGCCAGACAGAACAGGAAAAATAATGAAAAATCAATTATTTCAATGTGGAAGCATGAGACGAACCGAAAAACTGGATCAGAATACAGCAAGTTGTGCCATTTCAGAAGCAGGGGTTGAAATAAGCCAGCTCGGGAAGCTAACATTTTTAAATGCAGCTACCTCTTTCTCCAGAATCTTCCTTTTTATATCAGAAACCCATGACTATTATTAAGAATAAAATATTTACACTGCAAAGCAAATACAATTTGATACTGACAGCTGGCTGAAAACATTAGCCGTGCAACAAGTTGATCAGCCACTCTTCAGCATAATGGGAGTGTTGAGTGTAAATCTGGCAATACCTTAATAATGTTGACACTAAAGCTATTTAATTTTGGCCACAACAGATAACAGAGATTTTGTCCTGTTAGAAGGATTTTCACAGATTACCGGAGGCACTAAACATTTATCCCCCTTCAGTTTGATTCTAATGGAAGAAGATAAACACCAGTGAAACGTTAACATACAGAAACAGAGACAATTTGGGATTTCTCTTATGCGAGGGTTATTTTGGCTACATTCAGAACAGAAAGGAACAGCATGAACAGGATCATGTACATCATCAGTTTCTGCTTTAAGGGTGGCACCACAAGGACTGCTGAACTTGCTTAGTACTTTGCAGCTATCGTCAGTTCCCACCACTGTTTCTCTTAATATTTTAAATACAGCAAAGAGCACATCATAGCTCTAAGGAAAGAAAGTCTTTTTGCCCTGTCTGAATTAAAGTCTAAATTTAAAATTACACAGTTATCCTGACATAACCCCTCATTTTGACATTCTTGTTCTTCTTAAGACTTAAAACCAGATTGTGTCCAATCTTGGGATAAATGCACACGCTGATTTGGGGCAGGGTAGTGTGGGGTGGCAGAGAGATGCAACATAGCAATATTACAGGGATATAATCAGTAAGGCATACCTACGTAAACTATGCCTAAGGCAGTAATGTGTTAACCTACCATTTGGAGACAAAGTCACGGCCGGCATTGAATGCATACTTGGCTCAGCTATGTACTTGAAGTCTACAGGAATGTCCCTGCAAAAGGAAGAAGTATGTGTTTTAGGAAGACATGGAGATATTCCAAAGGGTTGTCTCCAGTCAGCTGATTTACTCAGCCACTGAACCGTGGAGAGCATATGGTGGTGTCCAAAGGAAGAATTCGCAAAAGCTCAAAAATATTACAAATTCCCACCTAGAGAGCTCCAGCTGTGGAGCCATCTACAGGATAACCTCTGATAGAGTGAATTTACCCCAATCAAATGACCCAGAATCTAAAGCAGAATCATAATTCCAATTAAGAGTAAAACTGTAACATGGAGATACTCTATTGCCTCCAGTTTAACTGCAGCTCTTAAAAAAATCTTACACAGGTAGGAAGAATAGACTGATATATGCATGTGACTTGATTTTTAAGTAGAATATTTGTACCTTTTTTTTTTTTAAAGGAAAAGAAAACAGGAGTCTCTCTCTCTCATCTCCCTGACAGGCCCTTTTCCTCCTGATCTCCCCGACAGGCCCTTTTCCTCCTGATCTCCCCAAATGGGATGCCAACTAATTCCAAATGTTCACAGCTGAACTGAACCATGAACTCCTTGGTCTTGATTCCATACAGGACTGTGCTAGTGTATGTTAAGAACATACACTGTCCCGTACAAGGGCAGTACCCATACCTAGGGAAAAAACAAGCACAGTCTAATCCTTACTCTGCAGAACTGTAATTTGGTTTTGACTATATAAATTTAATTACTAATGGGCTGTGCATATTCATAGTATTCCTCATACTCTACATTCAGAAGGCTGGTAAAAAGGGAAGGCATGCACATGTCTTTCTCATTAAGCAAAAGAAATATCCAGCAGAAAACAGATTTGATTAATGTATTCATCAGAAAACACATGCAAAATGTTCTGTTAGCAACATTAATTAATACAAAGGGGATGGTTATGACTTCATTGGCTAATCCACACAACAGAACTGCTGCTGGGACACAATCGGAGCAGAGAGCGTGGGTGGCTGCCTTCTACTCGCTGACGGAGCCTTGTTGGATGGCAATTCGGTCAACATTAGCAAGGTATGTAGAATTCTGTTTTATTATGGAGTAAGTTATTTCCCGTCATCTTGTGTTAAGTAACATACACATGGGAAGCAGGGTGAGAGGCTGCTCTGTTGTCAGGAAGCAACACAAATGCTCTTGTGAGTTAAATGTTAAAACAATTTACCCCTCTGCATAAGAAGGGCAACCCACTTCATACACTCTGTGGATAAGTGCATGTGCAGGGATAACTGGCTTCCAAACAGGCAGACCTAAGACTACTGTTGGACAGTAAATCTGTAAAGGAATAACAAAAAAATCCACATAATCTCTGAGGCTGACCAACATGACAGCACAGGAGGTGCAGCCCACTGTGCCCCCTTCCTACCCTTTTGCATCAAACAGCTTCAAACCCCACCTGGCAACAGTATACAAGGTTATCGCTGCAGTAAGGCCAGATCCTGATCAACTCCCAACATCCAATACTTCCTCAGCCCACCAGTCATCTGGAGTCCTCAATGCCAGGTAAAAGCAATCCCATTCGAAGCCCCTTTAAAATAGTCTCATCACAGAAGAGACATCTCCAATGCTGACTTGTACTGCAGCGAGAAATTTAAATGCAGCACAGGCTGTCCTGCCTTCTCTCTTTACAAATGAAGGCAGGCTGATCTACTGGAATTTATTCAAGACAGCTCTGCTTTATGTTGAAACCTACCAGGCACACTTACGAGAGCTGCAGGATATGCTGCATTAAACTATTAGGCAGAATTAAGAGATACATTTATGTTTCACATTTGCCTCCAGTCAAATTGCTAGATAAGTAATATCAGCCTGCTCCCCTAAAAAAAAATCTTAAAAAAAAATTATGAACAAAGATGCTGTCATGGTTGCCTGAGATCAAAACTCACGTGATATATTGTTTGTTCAAATCTTTAAACTTAAAGATCTTCAAGTCCTTTCCCCACTTCATAGCATTTCAAAGTCTGGAAAGCTTTAAATATCAAAAGCAGTATCTACTAGCCAAGATTTAGAACTTTGATACTCTGGGGTGCTAATACAACTTCCTCCCCAAGCAGGAGAGAGAAAACTACTTTCAAAGAAAGAAGAAAAAAACTTCAACCCCAAACCCAACCCAGTCTAATTTTGGCACCTGCATATCATGACAAGCTCTCTCAGGAGATTACCATGTCTCTACCAGGAACGATGGAGGAAAAAAGCTTGCTGAGGGGTATAGCTTTACAGAGATGACAAGCCTCCTAAGCCTGCCAGGATACTAACTAAGCTACCAATATACAGTTCTTGCTTTGCTAGCTGTCTTGAAGGTAAAAGGAAATAAAAACCTCCAAGGTCAATTGCCCAAATCATTTCAGTTTATCCAAGTAGGATCAGATGCGTATGAAGCAGATAGAGATAACATTCAGCATTTCAAAAGACAAAATAACATTTTGCATTTCTACAAGAAAGAACAAAGAATATGATACCCATGTCAATGTTAATATCATTGCTGTAATGATATAATCACATGAAATGCAAAAGCAGACAAGTTTTGAAGTACTCCCATTAAGACGCCTAAAGAAACCATTTAATCTGCAGGTTTGTCCTGTACTCACAATCTGAACTTTCAGCAACAAACCAGCTACAACACAGTGCACAGCATAGTGAAATCTTTACATGGCATGAACTCCCAGGGAAAGGAGATTTAAATTTGCAGGGAAGAAGTTTCTCAGTGTGATGAAGTCTGACATGGCATCCTATTACCAGCTCTAGCCAAGTCAAAAGTGTTTACAAAACATACTACAGAATTCCTCTAGACAATTGAAACTAAGCAATTAGATCATCTTTAATTACTGGCTTTTAAGGCCATACTCAGGTCATAATTACTTCTGCTTTGTTTCTGTAGGGTACTGAAGAAATATTGTCCTGAAGAATATACAAAGAAATGTGCCAAAAGGTGCAGTAACCAAATCACACTAAATTGCAAATAATTTTCCTATGAAATTAGGAAAAAAAGGATTTAAGGTACAGCATGAAATAATTTGCCATGGAAATTTTCAACCTCCAAATGCTTCTGTACTGAATACAGTAATGTAGTTTTAATGCACTCTAAAAATCTGGATCTTGAAATTATAGAAATATGCCTACAGACTGATATAACATGGCAGGTTGTGGAGAAAGGTTTTCAAGTCATGCTTAAGACGACAGTATTACATTTGCTTTTTATAAAACAAACAAAAAAAATCCCTGATGACTGTTTTATAGAATATTGCCTACAGTTGAGTTCCCTATTATCTGAACAAAGGAGCTCTTTCTTCAGCGTACAAGCTCAGTATGTATTTTTTTCTGCAGAAGGAAAAAGCTTTGCCACTGGAACAAGCAGGTTGCGATGTTCCCATGCCAGAACCTTTTTGCCTTTCCTGCTCTTCCCCACAGAGTGACTAAATCCACCCACTTCACTATTTATTTCAGCCATCAACACAAAGCTCACAAAACAAGGGCAATCCAATCTCAAGGAAATAACAGATTTGTGCAAGTGAGATCCTCCTCCCACTTGCCAGAGAGGAGACACTCCTTAGCAGATACGATATTGTAAAGATTTTTCTTTAAGGAGCTCAGTAAATACATGGGTCTAATTATGAAGTACTGAGCAGAGGCTCTCTTGGAGTGACATATGGCGACAGCATTACATGTCTAGCCTAAGTCTGGGTTCCCAGACTTTGGTCATTACCACTGCTGCTACTGGCAATGATAGCAGCTGATCACAGACATGCTGAGGGTTTTGCTGGATCCTTGGGTAACATTCAAATACCACAGATTGGAGTCTAGGTTTAAAAAAAAAAGCTAGGAAGGAACTGATTAGTCATAGAGCTGTCGAACTAGCATCCATATTGTGCAACAGCTTTGCATGTGTGAACAGCAAAGTGAAATGGATACCTAAAGATGTGGGAGTAATTATTTCAAAAAGAAATTTTAAATCCTAGAGAAATCTAGAAGTCCTAACCTGAAAAATCTTAGTACCTAGAACCTTGTGGAAAACATTTCAGATAGGAGAGATTTGGTTTCTCCCCAGATATGCTAAAAGTTGGAGGACACTTGAAATGATATTTTTATGAGTTTTTCTTAGATAGACTTTCACTTTTCTGTCATCTGTTGTATTCATGCTGTGGGCATCAACGATTGCCAGAAAACCAGCAATGAAGCTACACTAAAACAGCTATTTCATACATGGGCCAAATATTATATAATACTATGCACATCCAAGGTCAAAGCTTTCAAGACCAACACATGTTAATGTAACAGAACAGACGTTTCTTTAACAGGTTAATTTAAGAGCTAATACACCCTTGGGGAAAGGAGAGAGAACAGAGACCACTGATGAAGTGCAGTGAGCTTCAGGCTGACAGGGCTGTTTTATGCTTTCTTTGGGGCAGAAAGAAATCTGTAAAGTGTCTTGAGCATTAAGCCAGGATGGGTTGGTTAATGTTCAGCAATGTGATATGGAGCATTAAATGTAGATTAAAATATCTAGAAAAATTATCCTAAAAGATACAACATTAAGATAAATAATTAATAATTAATGCTAAAAATACAAACAGCCCAATGCCCATGTAAAATCTGCACCAATAAAGCAGAAGCTATTTAAGAGATTTTACTTTGCAAACAGTGATTTAGATTTTGTAGACTTTAAAAACAGTTTTCAAATATTGCAGTACAGTAGGGCAGTAAGCTAGGGACCATAATTCACTATTAGACATTAAGAATTATTTCAAAGACATTGAAAGTGTTATACTAAAATTTTGGAAGGGATGTTTCCTTTCACTTGACAAAAATGTTAAAGAACTATGACCCATACTATACTGAGTGGCACTATGCAGGAGTTTGCAGAGTATATGCCCAACTTCAACAGTTATTAGAAATCAGCAACAACAGCTGAGACTGTTTCACAATAAAGTAGAACATGAACATTTTAGTTACTGCATACAGGATTACATTAAAATTTGTAGAAATTTAAATTCAGCTCTTCCTCAGCTAGCTAGAACTCTGTACACTCCAGTACCTTATGTGCTACGTGCACTTTTAAAAATAAACTGTCTTCTCAGTTTGCTTGTAATATACTTCAAGTTAAAATTCAAATTTTTAGACTTACCATTCCCAGACTCTTAAACTCTTGTCATCAGATGTACTCACAAACCTTCTATTTTCATCCACAAACACAATGGTGTTGACAGCTCCCAAATGCCTATCGTATTCCTGCACAATCTCACCACTTCGAATATCCCACTACAAATAAAAGCGTCAGAATAAGGCCTTGTTTTTCACTAAATAACATAATTTTTAGTGGAAGAGATATTAAGTAGACATACCTGCACAATTTTCTTATCTGACATTCCTGCAACAAAGAGATTTTGTTTATCTTCATCAGGGTTGAACTTGACACAATAAGGAACCTTCCTGTTTGTGAATCGTGAGATACATTGTCCTGCAACAGACAAGCCATTCATAGTGCATGAGGCTGGAAGTTCTATGGGCCGATTAGTTCTTTCCAGATATTGATAAAAACCATTCATTTTACGTTTACTTTACTAACAGCAGGAAGTACTTGTTTTAAAGCACTTGAGAGGATTAGAAGATAGAATTTACCCAGCTCTTTGATTATACTTTCTTTCACGTTTGTATGCATACACTGGTACAAACGCATACAAACTGTTTTGTACCCTTACTACAGCTTTCCAAACAATGTAACTACTCAGTACTCTGTATGTCATCAGGACATACCAAGGACATCAGGAGTGGTCAGGATATCACAAGCTGACCATTGTCTTTGCACAGCATTACCTCCTCATAGCCTCAGCCATATATACCCTGATTACATGTTACCTGTAACTTACAGAAGCCTGTTTTAATCTGAAAGCTCAATACATTTTTCAGGTGTCTAAATAAACTGAGTTCAGACTCAAGGTTGGAGAATTTGACTTACACCTTTCTGGCTGTCACCTGTATGAGACTAGTGGCACTGCTGACCGAGAAAGCTAACGTCTTTTTCAAACACGGAAACTTCCTGTCTTAGGAACAGACTTAAGTTTAAAAGAATATCGACAAAATGTGTACTGTATCTTTCTAGCTTAAGAAACTGTTTGGAACAAGCTTAAGAAACTATTTGGAGCACAATGTTACAGAGCCTCTCCCAGGCAGTTCTGTGAGAGCATCAGACCTACCCTCCACTCCCTATACCAGCAGCTCAATTTCTACCACATTGTCTTATTTGGAGTGCCCTTGAAGTTCAGGTTAACCAAAAAAAAGATCAAGTGAAATAATTATTCTAAATTAAGCATATTAAGGTCTAAAGAGTGATTTCATTACTTAATTTTATGCCTGTAAATATAAATATGCCATTAACTGATTTGGTAAAATTTTGTCTTTTTGCTGAAAATTGTTCTAGCATTACAAATAACTATCAAACTTCTCAAATAAAAAGGTATATGAGATACAGGTATATAGGCAGTGTCAATTACACCAGTACAGATAACAAAACATTTGCAAAAAAATACTGTTCATCCTGTAATGAAAGTCTAAACACTGAACTACAAGATGATATTAAGGATAACTGGAAACAACCTGACTGACTGTAATTTATCTTGATATTTACTATTAATTAAACATAGTGCAGATAACAGCATCCACAAATACCAGCCTACCTGTTTCAGTGTCCCAGAGCTTAAGATAGCGGTCATATGCAGCACTAAGAAATCGAGTGCCAGCATTATTAAAACAGATGTCTCGAACAGCTTTACCATGTCCTATAAGACAGAAGAAATGCAATGATAAACCAGTCATTCTTAGAATTAATGGGTTTTTTAAAATATTAAAGTTAAATACTCCAGTCTTTAACAATGCAAACAGAACAAGCAGATCGCTTACTAAAGTTCTTACGAGCACTAGTAAAGAATGATTCAAGTGAGGAAAAAAAAAACAACTTCCTAAAGGATTCATAAATTGATATTACAAGGAGAACTTTAGGTACTGTTGGCTTCAAAGATTGTTCTGGTTGCAGTTAATAGCTGCAAGAGAAGTTTAAAACACTGTAATAAATGTCAACATCTAATGAAAAAGAGGAGAGACAAACACAGGAGATCATAGAATCATAGAATGGTTTGGGTTGGAAAGGACCTTAAGAAAGGACCTTAAAGATCATTGAGTTCCAACCCCCCTGCCACGGGCAGGGACACCCTCCACTAGACCAGGTTGCTCAAAGCCTCATCCAGCCTGGCCTTGAACACCTCCAGGGATGGGGCATCCACAACTTCCCTGGGCAACCTGTTCCAGTGCCTAATATATCTCAAGGAGAAAAATTTAAAATTAGAAAACAGGTACAAAATATGGGAAATATTAGATCAGAAAATTAAGAATGCTTTCATCTGGTGTTAACCTTGCTACCCTTCTAACACCAATACCTCCATCTGACCACTGTATTAGACTTGCACGAGATCTCTTTAGTTGAAATATTGGCACAGTAACTTAAATATAGCAAAATAGCAGGTGAATCTGGTTGATAATAAGGACCTTTTGAGAAAAACAAACTGCTCAGAAAGAGCAGTCTATTGAAAGAGAACCTTTTTTGAGCCATCTTCTTTGCCATACTGCTGTCATCAGAAACATTAGGTGAAAAAAGACATCTTTGTTGTTACTCAACTTACATTCACTCAGTGTTCTAGAAATGTTCCCATTTCAGAAGGAGAATCAGCTGCTTTTGTTCTGCATTCAAGGCTGCTAAGTTTGTATTTCTCCCTCTCTCAGCTATCTGCTTTAAAAAGCACCTGTTACATGAACAAAGACGGCACCTAAACCTAAAAAAAAAATTCCCATGCTTTTGCACTAGAAACTCAGCACAGAAGAGACCATCTATTTAAGGTGGGATCATCAGACCATGAGATGCCCTCAATGCATAAATACAGAGGGCTGCTGTTCTCAACATGAAGATGGGACAATTTAATTTCATAATTTTGCCTTTGAAAGGGAGTCTTGCATAAAGTATCGATGGCTGCAGTACACTAATGTTTTGTTTTAAGGGTTGTAAGGTGTTATACATCAACACTGAATTGCTTGGAATAATTACAAAGGTGCGCTAAAAACTTTTCCAATTCTTATTGCCAAGATTATACTGAATACCATTTCCCTTGGATGCCTACAAGTCCTCTCTATGATAAATTATTAAGCTAACCTAAATACTGTCCTTCCAGTAAGTTATTTTGAGTATACGCCATTTAAAAAAAAGACTATTACCAATAAATGTTCGTAGACATCTTCGATCACCATATACTTCCCATAGCTTGGAAAAAAAAAAAAAAAAGGATAGGGAGAAAATATATTCGTTGTTAAACAACAATGATGCTGAAATTAAGTGCAAACATATATGGCAACATCTTTTAAGAAATTAATTACAAACATATGACATCTACTGATTAATCGTAACTATCTACCCAGGAATTTACAAGAATGCTCTGTCACCTTCTTGTCAGCACAGCCCCCTCAAAATAACTAAAAACCCCCAATCATATTCTAACTTTAAAGCACTAAGGTTTTGCTAGTAAAAAAAAAAAAAATTATCAGTTTTTTAATATGATGTAGGCTGGACTAAAATGAGATTCGTTCAAAACCACAACTGCTTCAGTAAAATACTTCAGCAGAAACCTACTGATAGTTGTAAAACTAGGCTTCACAGAAAATGAATTGTTATAATAACAAAGGCAAGAACCTGAGGAACTTGTGACCTTCCAAACGCTATTACCAAATGATTAACACTATTCTAACACCCACAGTCTTGTGTATTATTTCTATCTTTGTTCCAAGGAATTTGTAATTTAAAAATCAAGTGAAATAAATGAAAGTAACACAAACAAAAGGTATTTGGTAGAAGTACCAAGTGTTCAAGTATTCTAAAATGCATTGTGTGTATTCAATGATAATACAAAATATATACATGAAAACAGAAAAACTACTCACCTTAATTTTGCAATCCATAGAGCAAGACAACAGTAAATGCCCAGAGAGAGGAAACAATCTAACTGCACTGACACCCTATAAATACGGACATAATTAAACAGTAAGTGGAGCATCTAGATATTTCCTCAGTTCACTTGTCCTCTTCTTCTAAGCAAAAAGCTAAAGCTTATCTTCTTAAAATATACTCTATTTTAAAAAGAAATAAGCTACCGACATTCCATTTTAGAAATAGCAACGCATTTTGAACAACAGTTATTAGCAACAAACTGATTCACTTCCACAGCTGTATATAAACCCCCCTTCAATACTCACACCATTACTGTAGTAAACACAGCAAAGAAATACAAATTGTGGGTTTGGGTGACCACTTCTGTATAAGCCTTTCCAGGTGGGGCAGATGAGGAAGTTATCCACAAAAAAAAATTTCTGGACAGCTCCATATCTTACTTATACTACCAGTGCCTTCTACCCACTGAACTCAGATTCCCTGGGCACAGCATTTCCCCATCTATATGTACTTCAGGTACTCCTTGCAGAGGAAGTCCAAAGAACCACTGAGTACTCTTGGTTTGATGTCCCTTCTTTCCATTTCATGTCAATTACTCTATTCATATTCCATCCAGTTCTTCCCATCCCTAGTTGGATTTGGGTGCATTATCCTCCCTATTATTGTCTAGTTATATCCCTCAGCTTTTCCAGATTTGTCAGCCCATCCTTCTTTTGCTTCTTTCATCGATATCATTATTCATGGAAATAATGAAAAAAGGAAAAAGCTATTTTATGCATCAGTTTGGTCTAATAGGATAATAGGCAGAGGAGTGACTAGAACTTTGGGGAGGAGATGTTATTCTGGAAAGTGGTGATACAACAAACTCTTTGAAGAAGAGTTCAGAGCTATGACTCAACTAAAAAAGGGTAAAAGCTAAAAGTGTTCTTTGTGTTCTTCTTTCTTCTATCTTTCAGATATCACTAAGGTGCTGTCTATTGCAGCACAGCATATTCCCTCAAGCAGCACTGAAAATTAGACATGAAAGAAGCAGCAAATTGAGTATAGGCTTTACAAATCTGATCACTGAAACCCTTTTCTAATACCAAAATTATGTTATATATAACTATAGAGTTATAGGCTCTGGCACAAGAAGAAACTGTAAATGTTAAGTAGCATCAAAGAAAACTCCTAGAAAGCTAGACCTCCCAAAGGCAACAGCTGTATTTGGGAATCCTGTAATGCTGATACATCTTAATCACAAAACATGTGTAACTTTTCAGAAGTTTTATATGAAATTGCCCTTAAGTACTTTTACTAGTAACAAAAAAACCAAAAAAAAACCCCAAACAAACAAACAAAAAGCATTTTCAGCTATGTCTAGAATTAGCCTTACTCTTCTTCGTGTTGTAGTTTAGGAAATAACTCCAGATCCCACAGAAGTCACTAAACAATATTTGTCCCTTTAAAGGAGGTCAGGAAATCACTAGGTTCATGAAAAAGTATACGCAGGTAAACTCCATTGAACAGGCAAACACCTTGTGTGAGCACGTAATGCAACCAATTACATGCATAATGTCATAAAGATGAAAATACTCCTTCCTTCTACTGATACTTCGGTTTTATACAAGTTACTAGCTTCGGACACAAAGTGAAGTGGGTTTTTGTGACACACGCTCAGAAACACGACTTCCTACCTTTGTATGTCCAGACCACACATGGATTTGTTTCTTTGGAAGATAGCACTTCTCAGGTGGCACTGTAGAACGGAGATTAACTCCAACATCTTGAGGGACATGAAGGTAAGATCTCCCTTGATAGTCATACATTTCCTTAACTGAAAAGGTAAACACAGAATTCTGAGAATCCAAGAGCCTGTATTTGAAAAGGTCATAATCTTCGAAAGGCCCAACAGCCACACACAATTAAGGTTTTTCTCCACATAGCTGCTCTGCTATGAAGGGGTGAGGAGAAAAGCCCACTTCATAGGACACATGTGGAACATTATTTGACATCAGCTGAGCTCAAATTAAGTCATTTCAGCAAAATCTGCTTGGAATCTGGTAATCTGAACTTTAAGACAATCCCTCCCCTACACACCTTGCTCATCATCAGACAGCAAGAATGTTTCTCCGGCTAACAAGGGTTTGCTGACTCTAACTCTACACAGATTACAATGTGCAACTCTAACTCTGGCATTTGCCTGCAATTCACATTCCAGCCAGCTCTGTGCTGTGTCAGTCACATCAACAGAATTACAAACCAGAGAAAAAAAAGATCCATTTGGCCAATGTGAACCAATATTGGTCAGTGGTAGCCAACAGCTGCTCTTTAACTAGATTTAAGAAGTGACTGGACAGTCAGACATGCAGGGATGCATTGTGCATGGAAACAGATATTTCAGAGTAGACTTGTGTTAGACAGCCATTACATTAAGCTGTGCAGTGATTACATTAATTGCTCAGTTTCTGGGATATTGTTATGGCAGTTTTGGTTGTACAAGTGACCTCCTCCACACTATCAACGTTTACACATGTCTACAAAATGGCATATTTCTGGAACTTTTGTGTTGGAGAAGATGAAAATTTATCTTGTAAGGTTTTTCACTGTGAAACTTCAGGTATAGACCATGAAAAGTTGGATACAAAATTATCATTCTATGGGATGCTCAATGGCTAAAATTTCAGGTTTGTTATGCCTGTCACTATTCAATAAATACTGTCATGATCAACAGAATGAAGCACTAATGTCAGCAATGCATATCTCAGAGCCACTACTTCTGTAACGCATATAAGAAAGGATGCTCCAGCTTGTGCATGTGAGCCTGGCTGTAGAAAGTGTTAAACAGAGAGTCTTGGCCTACCAATCTCTGCCAAGCAATATAAGGCAGGACTATTGTGTATGCAGAGTTGAAATAACCATTTCCAAATATCACTTAATTCTACCTTCTTCCCAAACCATTTTCTTTGAAGATATCATATGCTATAGGCTTCCATAGGGTAATTTGATACACAATTCTTCATCGTATGACAGCAAGAACATTTACACTAAGAACTGAGGAAGTATAAAGTCCAAGTGATTTTCTAAATTGTATGTAAGCCATAACTCAAAGCACTACCCGCTGATGAAAGTACTGACACATAAAACTGCAGCCATTCTGAATCTGAAAGTAAGCCAAACTCATAACTTTAAAATGTTTGCTCTGTAAAATCGAAAAGGGATATGTGTGTCTATTACTATTAAAAATAAATAAATAAAACCAGTATGCTGAAAGATGACATTTCCACACTGCTCTTCACAGTATGAAGTGGAATTAGTCCAAGTTTATTTCTTTCCCTGTCCTTTATGCTTACGCATGTGAGCACTATTATCTCCAATACAGAAACATCAAGGTGTCTCAGCAAAACTGCTGAGGTTGGCTGCCATCCTTACTAATTAACACAGCAGGCAGGAAAACACAGCGAGCAAGAAAATGAGAACAGGCAGGAAGATGCCATTACCATGTAATATAGTCTTCTCCTCGCCAGGTTTATCATCTTCCAGTTTTCCTCTCTTCTGCCTCTTAGCTGTTATTTCATCCAACTCCTTCTGTTCTTCCTGGAAAAATAAAACATGATCTTGACTTTTAAAAATTCAGCATTCAGAATCACATAAGAAAATCCAGAACTGCAGTCCTGTTTACTCACTATTAAGAACACATTCATTTGCTAAATGAGATTAGAAATATTTCTAAGCATCAATAAAGAGAATACCTTTATCAAAACTAGAATAATTAAAAAAACTATGCACACTGAAAAGAATGAAATACTTTCTTGTTATTCATAGACTACACCTAAGCATCACTACCTGAACAAGAAGGATGTTTGTTGGTTGGAGAGGGGTTTTTTTTGGGAGGTAATTGTTTTTCTGTTTGGTTTTTTTCCTAAACAAGTTCTACTTTCAGTTCTTCTCAAGCTTCTTCTGTTTATAAACATCTTTTAATCAGACTCTACACACAAATACCATTAATCTTACTTCCAAACAGTCTTGCAAATAATTGAGTGCAGAATATTCAGAACACCTTATTTGGACTTATCACCTAAAATGTTTCTAACACCCTAAGAAATCAAATGGATCTTCTTCTTGGAAAAACTACTAGTGCAGCTGGATCTCTGTTAAAACCACTGCAATGTACTAACAATTTGTACCTATTGTGCTAAATTAGTACTTACTTCCGATGGTTTGGCTACTTCTTTTTCATCAACATACTTCGCCCATGGTCCCAGAAAACCATCAATATTAGATGCATCATTCTCCTTGAATTTCTTCCTTTTTTCAACTTTCCTTTGTCCTGTTTCAAACACTGTTAAACCTGAAGAAAGAAACAATGCACTGCCTAGCTGCTAACAGAGAATAATACGTCATCATCATAGGTCACATCACAGTCACTTTAAAAGAAAAAAAACACCACCACTCCTTCCAGTACACACAGCAAAATGGAGAAAAGCATTTGAGCAAAACTGGCCAAAGCAATTTCTGTCTAAAGTCTGTATCTGCTATACCAAAATAAGTGGGTTTTTTTTCAATCTTCGGAAGGAAAGTGAAATGACCTTGGATATAATCTGTGGAAGAGGACACAGAAATAAAGAGCCTTTGTATACACACGTGAATAAGTGTTAGAAAAAGACATGCAAGGGAAAGCATAACAGTAAAGTTTACACAGGTCCAATTTTCCAATGCAAATAAGTCACTGAGTGTGAAATATCTCGTATCAAAGTATTAATTACAAACCCCATGCCTCTGGTAGTCAAACCTCCCAGTGGCATGCTATGCCTTTACCATTTGGCAGCCTTCCAATGTTTTTTCTTTTCCAAATAACACAAACAGCTTAACTCTGCTAGACAGAGATAACATGCAATTCCCAACAGAATGCTAGAGGCTGCATACAGAGTCATCAGTTTGCTCCTGAGTACCACAGTTAAGGTGATTAGCCCAATGTACAAGTACCCTAATGCAGACATACGACAATTTTAGCTAAGACAGTTTAACAGTACCAAAAAACTCTGTTTCAAATATACAGATCAATTCTATTAATTGAAAGGCACATGCTAGGTTCCAATTACAAATCCTAACTTGAAATTTGACATAATGATAGACTGAAATATTTGCTACTTCAGGAAAACAAAGCCCCTCAATACCTCTCTTCCCTCTTCACATTACAATTGCAACACATCTTCATTTACTGTGTCTTTGGACATGGCTAAGTGTCTCATAATTCCTTCGTTTGCTAATACCTATTGCATTTCTTAGTGAAGAAGAAACTGAAACAGTCATCAGCTGCAAGTAATTTATATAAGATTCCAAATTATTTACCTTGATTTTTTTCAGCTTCTTCTACCAGACCAATATATTTGGTAGCAACTTCAGGGTTATCTATAGAGGGATCTAATGCATAACCTAGAACAAGAGGAGAAATAAAATACTGTTATTTCAAATTTTTAATTTTTGTACAAATTTCATTACTCTTCCTCCCACCCTACATTCCATGATTTTTTTTTTCCTGATGGGTTTCAAGGAGTTAGGGATGAGGAAAAATTGACACTTTCAAATCCCATCCACTTTTCACTTGGCCTGGGTATTAGGATTACTACCAAGTATTAGCATGGGATCCTTGAGTATACATTACTTCCAGAATGCTTAAATTTGCACAAGACAGAGAAGCAAATAGATATAATAGGCAACAGTTAAGATACAAAGGGAGGGTAGTCATGGGGAGCAGAGTCACAGAATCTTTCTGGTGGGAAGGGACCTCAGGAGGCCCCTGGCCCAACACCCTGCTCCAAGTGAGGTAACCACTGAATTCAGATCACTTTGCTGTAATACAAGCACTACACTTTGAAACAACATAGCAACCTCTTCTTGTTGTAACGGCACAAGGAAAAGACTAGCTCAAAATCTTACGTTAGTGACACGTGATTTTAAACAGATGCTGCTTTAGTTCAGGGCACTGATCCTTGGTTTGCAAAGCCAGTAAGTTATGCTGAAACCAGCCCATTGCTGCTGCACAGAGAGCCCTCTGGCTTCAGCAGCAGCCTCTGGCCCTGCAGGCCCCTGCCCTGCCCACCACCTTTCCTGTGTCAAAGAGAGTGCTACTCATCTCTGGTAGTCCTGGGGATAGCAGCAGCTGGAAGGAAGAGGACGGAGACGAGGGAAAAAGGAAAGCAAATGAAGTTTTCTATGTCTTTGTGCAGATTCTGTTTCCCCCAGCAGAAATTATTTAATCCTCCTCTTTCCAGAGTTGGGAAAGCTTGTTCCTTCAAACTTGAAAGCAGTTGCTTTAACTAACATGGATGGTATCAGCAGCAATGGCCTTGAATTTTTAAAAGAATTAAGTATTCACATCTTCATGTCCTGATTACACCTATTGAGTCTCGTAAAAAGACCCCAAAAACCCAAAAAAACCCCAAGACCAGCTGCATTTACTCTTACAAATAATTTAAAAACGTATCAGCATTTCACAGATATTCAGGATACTTACAACTTTTGATACCGAGTTTCTCATTCTAATATGTATATCTTGCAACTTTTCTCCATTTCTCCTGAAATGGATAGTATGATCTTATGAGAATAAAACTAATAAACGCACATAGATTTGAAGGAACAGGTGCACCAAACAGTTACTGACCACCATGGCTTTTTTTGGGAAAGACTGCACCCTGGTGGACATATCACCTATTTTTATTAAATATTATTCAAGTGACAAAATGTCCCTTGAGGGCCCAATGAGAATTTCTTGATATCAGGAAGGAAAAAAAATAAAAAGAAAAAAAATAGCAGCAATGAAGATACTAAACCACCACTAAAAGTAATCAGACACACAAAATCAAAGAAATCCTACAGCATACAATCTATTTTTTTTTTTTTTTGATTCACAAAGACAATAATGAACAGTGGGAACTCAGTCCACCCCAGAAGCCAACAGCACTTAGGTTCTCAACTTGTATGAACCCATCAATATCATCCCTATAGTCAAAGATGGTCATCTTCCCAACCGTCTCTCAGAAAGACTACAATCCTAGAAGATGGTCCAGTTCATTTCTTTTCGGATGTTGGGAAAATAAATATATCACTGAAATTAGAAGAGCCATTCCAGGAAGAGAGCAAGTGTTCCCATACAAAGGGAGCAATCCACCTGCACACCAACTATTGAGCTTCAAAGCTGGTAAGACCCAGTCATGGAACAACACATGCCTTGATGTTCCATGAGTACAATATAGGGAGAGAAATACATACCAATGTCCTCTTATGAAATATAAATTCCCACTATACCTAAACCAAAGAACAAAAAAATTATTCTAGACTATTATTAGAATTTACTTTCATGGATAACCAAACTGAACAGACACTGCAATGAGACATTTGCTAATATAACTGCCTGCTTTTATGAAGCCACTATTTCAATGAGTTCTTTTCCAAGCTGTAAGGTTTCTGTTAACAGCAGAGAGATATTACTTTGGACTTATGTCAAAATCAATACAGTGGCTTACTTGTCTTCCAACTGTATTGATACAGTCTCTGGGACTTTATTTGCTCGGTCCTTCTAAAAGAGGGACAGTATTCTAATGAATAAGGACCCTGGGCCAAGCACAGCTTCCCGTGGAAACGGAGACTTCTTATAGCTGGGTTGATTTTGGTCCAGCATCATTCTCATAGAAAAGCTCTGAACAATTTCTACTTTCTAGTGGATATGTGAAAGAGAATCTTTTCTTTCTGGCTGCAACTCCTAAACGCAGCTGCAGAAGACAGCTTGCTTTTATCCTACTCAGCTGGTATGCCATATAATGTGCCCTGACTCCTACGTCTCCTTCAGTTCTATTTAGGAGACAGATATTTCATGCTACGTTTTAGCAAGGAAAGGCACAATTCCACCTACACCCATAATTTCAGTGCACATGAAAATGGTTGGTTAAATAATTGGACTTTGATGTGCATTCCAGAAAGACAGCTAATTAAAGTATATTTACACCGCACTGTGCAATGCAGCATACGGAGACCCAAGGTAGCTCAGGTATACGGAACAATACAGCTGGACTAACCCATTCTGACTGCGCTGGCCTCTCGGCAGAATCAAAGCAATCAGAGAATAAAGTGCCTACAATTGTAAGAGGTAATAGCGACTGTAGGTGTTGCATGTAACATGAGTAGATGAAAAAAATAAGTGTTACTTCCAAGTCAGAGTCATTTTAAGCTCTTAAAATATCAGTCTTACTGATGAAGTAATCCTGTTACAACCAAGTTACTGAATACTCCTAAAGAGCTTTGAGATTCATGGACAGCAGACTGTTTCTTATTAAATAAGACATTAATATCTTGTGAAGGAGAAAATTTAAAATACTAAATGCTGCATGAATGAAGAAGTCCACTTCTAGGATGAGTACTGATGCTGAAATAGCTATGAAATTATTTTTCTAACATATTCATAAACAGTTTGTGCGCAGCATGTAAAAAATAATCCATAATTCTGCTTCACACTGAAAATTTATATATGCCCACATAATTAAGGAGAGTATACTGCCTTTTTTAAAAAAAAAAACAATGCTCAAAAGGGAATTTTCAAGAAAAGAGACTGCTTCTCCTGAGGGTCGGGTACAGAAGAATAAACAAGTGCTTAAATTTTAGGACCTCCTAGTCATTTTAGCCATGCTTCAAGGACATTGCAAAAATAATGCTAGTTAAGCTTTTGGCCATTTATGTCCTAATGGCTTATGAAGAGAAATTTGTTTTTCTAGAGAGAAAGCCATCTCTTTAGCAGCTGCAATCATAGAAGAAGGTCCTCCTACATCAATGGATTCAAATTAGGGTAGAGATTATCTATGACTGCAGATGCAAAATGAGTTACCAATTAAAAAAAGGTCAGACTCTCACAGAGTAATTATTAATGGCTTTCCATCAAACTGGGAGAGGACCTTACACAAGATTATAAAATGGCCTGCCTGGATTATTTTATTCAGTATTTTAAGGGATTATGCCATCAGCAAAGGATCACATACCTGTAAAACCTGCAGGTTACACCAAAGACAGGTGTGAAATATGTCACTTCAAAGACATGCTGAATGACAAATTCCAAAAAAAAAAAGAAACTAACTGACTAGGTACAGGGGGAAAAAAATACAGGCTGCAAGGGTAGTGGTGTTGATACACTTAACAAGTCTATCTAACACCAATGGGAAAAAAAAGAAACAAGAAATCTGAGATTTACTGCAAAGGAAAAACTATATTTAAAAAAAAGGAACAGCACTGGCAAGACCTAATCTAGATTGGCATGTCCAGTTTTAAGCAATGTATTTTAAAGAAAATTTAGACAAAAACTGAGAGCAACAAGAATGATAAAATCTTGGGGATGAGGGAGAGGCCTAGGGAAGGTTGAAGAAACATGCTTGTCAGTCTAAAGAGAGATGAAGGATAGAAGGCAAAAAACTGATGGACTCAAAGGTAGTTTCAATATGTGAAACATTAGACACAACAATGAGCCATGGCTTAATAGGACTGCTGGAGAGAATATGAGTAGTGTAAATTTGCAACATAGAAGGTTCAGGTTGGTATCAATAAAATCTTAACCATGACACTTGTAACAACTAGAATATTTATGTAGGCTTTAAAACCATGCAAAATAGTATAAAAATAGGCATGACCTTGAAGTAATTCTGACTCAACTCAAGAGATCTGACTAGATCACTGGTTTTAAGCTGTTGTCTGTGGATACAGGACCTGAATATCCCATCTCCTTCTGGGGAGTGTGAAAGACAAGAAAAGTAGGTTTGCATTCACAATAACACAAGGGTTCATAACCTCTTGGGGGTCAAGGACGAAATGACATGTTAAGAATACGGTGTGAAGGGGAAAAAAAAGGAGAACAACTAGAGCAGTCTAATACTTGGCTTTTCCTTTTGTGTATTTTATGCCTGAACTACAATGTTTCCTATCCTAAAGAATAAAAAGACAACAGTAGATATCCAATGACTTCCATGTGCTGGTTATCACAGAGACATTCTTGACAGAGAAGCTGAGGTCTGCTTGCTCATCAGAGATCTGAGGTTTGCATTTGGCACG
>NW_010109542.1:57103-72959 GCF_000699245.1 Pterocles gutturalis
TCTGTGGACTGAGGGATGGTACAAAAGTGACTCAATAAAGCTATGGTATTTTTGAATTTGTATAAAATACTTTCTGGAAGCGCAGCTCATTCTCAAGAGGTTGTTTACTGCAAAGACAAGCTGCAGATCTTAACCCTAATGTGGAAGACATCTCCAGTGTCTGTGTCAACTCTACTTCTCTAAAGTTCTGGAATTAAGGGAACCTTACTGAGATGGGTAGGTGTCATCTAGATTTAAAAGGTTGTTGGTACTGAGAAGGTTCAAAGAGTGCTTTTTGATTAAATAGCTGGGGATAGCCAATAGTTCAAGAACAATAAGCGATTTGGAATGACACACAATCTCAAAAAAGCCATATCCTTATTAAAAAGGTAGCGCAGAAATCTGAAACCTCAGATAACAGGGACAGCAAAAAGCACAGAATCTTATTTAAACTGAGGGCAGAGAAATGGAAAACCCAAGCATGCATACAAAATAGCAGAGGCTAAAAATAATACATAGTGCAATTTTAATATCTTGTTTTAAATTCAGAAACTAGCATAATTCGTAAGACAATACTGACGTAATTGGACGGAATACACTCCTTACCAGGCAGAAAGAATACAGAAATAAGATGGTCACACCAGTGAGGAAAAACATGCTATATGCTACAGAAAGGTTAAAGACAAATCAGATTAACAAGTTAATAGTGTTAACAACCATTAAAGGGTCCTTTGGATTGAAATTCCAGGTTTAAGCAGTGAAGAGTACAGTTGCCAGTTGTCCTTACTGACTGTTCAGCTAGAAGATGCAGTATCCATGAAATGCTAACAGAGCTTAAACAGATGCAAAGCACAGTAATAATGAGATATTTTAGTCACCTCCTTGTAGCAGACTGTGCAAAATCTCGCATCACGACATGATGAAAACAGCACTTTTTACACAAGGTACTTGTACCTTGAAACAGTCATGTTAAGAGATCCACTTGAAAAAAAGCCAATTGAGCAGTGCAGGAAACTTGATTTTAAGACTTGTTTTTTTTTTTTTCTAAGGATACACATTTTATAAATGACCATAATACAGTATAAATCAACATTGTTGAAGAAACAAATAAAGTAATAAAAGCATTTACTACAATCATCTCAATTCCAAAACAGGAGGGCTAAGCTAAGTAAAGAAGATTTTTAAAAGGAACAGAAAGTGAGCACTAAAGGGTAAAGCCTTTTCCAAATGCAGGGACACTTCAAAGACCCAATGTAAGAGAAAAAGAACTAATGCCTGCCAGCTATTAAAAGAAGCCTTTAAAGAGACCAGAAGGAAGTGAGCACAGATGAACAGTATGTAGAGAAACTATTAGAAAGAAGGAACTATTCTTCAAAGAGCTGAACTTGCATCCAAATGTGAAAAATACAAAGAACCAAACTCTACCAGACAAAGTAAAAACTACAGTAAGGCAGCCTCCCCCGAAAAGCGAGGAACAAATCACATAAGGTATAAAAACTAATAGTTGTTCTTTGTCAAAAAGTGCAGGGGCAGAAAGCATACCAGACAGTGTGTAGGTCAACAGATGATCAAGGAATGAAAAGAGAGCATCAGTGAGGTTTTTTCAAACACATGTTCATTATGGAGTAGCTTAGGGAGGTTCCTGTGCTAGAACCTTTCTTTATGGGTAATGTCACAAAATATCTAACTCAAAGTGAAATGTTAAGAGACTAAAGAGTCAAGCGGTAACAAAAAACTGGGACCAGATGGCAGCCATCAAAGAGATCTAAAGCCTAACCACAGTGCAAAACCTCTCACCTACTATCACCTCAATATGACAGAAACGGAATGTAGAAACAGAATGTATCAAATACAATGCCAACTTTCAAAAGATGCTTCAGAGGAGATCTGGGGAACTACAGGTCAGCCAGTCAGACATTTGTGTGGTTACAAGTTTCAAGCAGTACAAACTGTAATAAAGAAAACAATGAGTAGGCACTTGCGTGAGCATTACATATGGCAGCAGAGCAGAAAACATTGCAAACACTGGCAAAACCTCCAGAATATTTCTGAGGTGACAATCATGTGAACGAGCAAAGCTTGGTTGATGTTGGATACCTTTATGAAACTGAGTTAGACTGATTACAGGGTGCCTCAAAGACACTTTAAAAAAACCCCAGGTCTTTACATGGTCAATTGATTAAAAGTTATTAAAACACTGTCTAGAATAAATGGTTGGTTTCCACAGCAAAGGAAAAGTTGCTGGCGGATCCATACTCAGGCCCATGCTGTTCAACATATTGATAAGTGACCTGGAAGAAGGGAGCAAGTAGCTTTTACAAAGTCACTCAAACCCACAGAGCGAAATGCAATGTTAAGAGATCTTAGAAACTGAAGGGAAAAAGCCTCCCACTTTATTAAGCCATGGAACAAATTCATGGTGAGATTACATGTTAAACACTGTGCACAGCTTTGCTGTTCATCTTGGGAACGATACAGAGGAACTCACAGAGACATAAAAGAGAAACAAGCACAGCCATAGGCATAGAAAGGCTGCAACAGAGGAACAAAGAAGACTGGCCCTATCTTTTTACGTGGAAAAAAAAGCAGAATGAAATGAAATTATGGCCAAGATCTATAAAATAAGGAATGACACAGAAATGGTGAATAAGAAATAGTGTGTTCCAACACAAGAGACTAGAGGATATCAAGTCAAACTAGTAGGCTGTTAAGTTCCACAAGTTCAAAACAGAGCTACTTCCTCCCACAAGGTGCTGGTAAGCTGCAGAACTGCCTGCAATAGGTTACTATGAACACAGAAAAATTATATGGGCTCAAGAAGGAGCTGGGCAAATTTGTCAAAAACCAAACCCACCAAATTCACTGAAAATTAATAGAGACATTGTCCTTGCTTGAGAGACTGCATATTGAAAAAAAAGTATTCAGACATATCACTATTCACTTACTTCTTCCTTCTCCTCCCCTCTAGGTAGCCATTGCTGCCTACCTGTCTAATAGGATAAAGAGCTGGAAGGACCCTCAGTCAATGACAGCATGGATGTTCTGAGCTATCCAAGCATCACAAGGAAAAAGTACTTTTGACAGTAAATATTTACTGCAAGAGAAGTAGATGAGAAACACTGTTTGCAAAAAAATACTTGGGATTTGTTTGTGATCAATGTGTAGGTTTCTGACTGCATATGTATGAATGTTGAAGATGACATATAAAGGGTATTTTTTTTTTTTTAATAAACTGCAGCAGTTGAGCTGTTTTGGATACATGATCTCATTTACCTTTCTCTCTGCCTTGTACACCATTCATCATTCATTTATAGTCACTGCTTATCTACATGCTAGCCATCGCATATTTGTTTGAGACCTCCTGCCTTAGCACAATGGTGCTAAACATCCTAACAGAAGCCAGACATCTCAAGATCTGCAGCTTTTAATTAAGAGGTTTACTTTCTGTTCTTCCAATATGTTACGACTTAGTCATCAAAAACATGTATAACTTAGATTTATGCCTAGCAGTTATACTTGGGATTTTATACTTGGCCTTTTCTGAGAAGATATTTATTACGTCCTTCCAAATGGAAAAGAGAATACTGAATTTTTAACAGACATCTTTTTGACAACTTAAAGGAGTGTTGTTTTTAATAGACCTTCTAGTAAGCCAGGATATCATGCTCATTTACTGCATCTTCCAGCTTGAACTTCAGCTTCTCAGTGCTTGTTCTTGCAGTTTAAATTGCGTATCTCAGCCTTTTCATAGCTCCATTTTCACCGTACCCAGATCATTATCTATTAAGCATTTCTAGAAAGCTGAATACGATAGTTGCACAGTTGCCAACGTTATCAGTCTTAAAAATACATTTTTTGACTTTCTTGTAATACAGCTTCCAAGGCAGTTTCTATACACTGATGATGTAAACCAACAGCAGAAGCTTTGAGTAAACTTACTAATTCTATCTTCCCCCAAATTAAACTTGACAAATAAAAAAACCCCAAACCCAAACACTACATGTCTACAGATCTTTTTTTCCAATATCTATTTTAGATACACACAAGAATGCACAACCCACACAATGCAACATTTAATTTAACAGAAAAAAAATCTGTCTATTCACATCCTGAATAGGCTCCTACCTGCATTGTCTGTCAAGCTCTAACATCAAAATTGTGGCCAAGTTAAAGTTCTGCTACAGAAACTGACATCCATTTCTTAATACTGGCATTTTGCTTAAATCCCACATCCCAACAACTCAGTGAAAAGTGCCAATTAGCTAAAACTGTGTAAAAGAAAAAATATTCTTAAATATATTTAATTTTTTAACATTTATAAAAAACCCTCTAATGAAACCCAAATATGAACAGAAACTGAGGATGTTATAGTCTCTGATTTCAGGTAATTTTTTCTTCCAAGTTTCACTGTAATACATGTCTCCTACAGATGTTAGCAATGAAGTCCCACTCTCATCCATCACAGAATGCAGTAAGTGAACTCCTGCATGCATAAAGCCCTAATAAGTTTAAGGGGACTCATGCAGGGAGATGATTTTGAGATATGACAGTTTGCAGGGAGTAGTATTTTGAATGTAAATATGAATAAAGAAAGACACAAGTCTGCTGTGTGAAAAGTTGAGACATGTAGGTTTACACAGGAAGTATCAGAACTTGCCTAATAGACTGAAGTCGAAGAATATAAAGTGATACTCCACCTGAAAAAGATTCATATTTGCAAGACAAGCACTTGCAGACAAGTTTAGAACAGAAATTAAAGCTTACAATGAAGCACAAAATAAAAATTAACCACTTTTATATGTAAATACACAGCAGTTTTGTTCTTTCAAACATGTCCAAAAGAATGCTTAGAATCCATCAAACTTCCATATTTTCCCTATTTAAAAAAAATCCATTTTTCTTACAATCCATAAGAAGTCTATTTGAAACTCAAGCCTGTGCAAAACTCAAATGTTTCATTTTTCAAATGCAACTATTTACAAGTGAAAAGGTTCTTCAAGATAAGAAATCAGCAACTGTAATGACCACCAGAGTTCTTTGGGTCTATCTTTGCTAAGAATATTTTAGTAATGTATTCCCACCTTCTTAAATTCCTGTTCATTTATCTTGTATCTAGAGGCAACCACTCTGAAGAACCTGACAACTCAATAAGGATTCCTTTTGGTTTTGAGAGAGCTACCTTTAGGTAGAATCGCATGAAAGAATCTATTTGCATAAGAGATCTACAGTTATTTGTCATACTAAACGTGTGAAATTTTGATTTGTGCTTTCTACACTGATGCAACTAATGGAAGGATTAATTAAGATGGGTTTGGTAGGAGGTCATACACTTGATAACAGTTTCAAAGGGAATTACAAAATGAGATTTCCCAAATAAATACTATGATCTCTAGCCGAACAGATTCTCATTCAAAGACCTTTCCCCATTTTAGTAAGTCTGTGAAAAAGCAATTTACAGAACTTGCAGTCTTATTAACTGTTCTATAGAGAACAACTTACTGTGTCCAACCTGGGTATAATAAAAGTGGAGGTCAATTCCACTGTTAAGGACTTACCATAGGTTGCAAATGTTCTTCTTTGTTGTTCAAACATGAAATCATTGATGTGAGCTGGTTCTGCATATCCAGAAAGCATATTTCTAGGTGCAGCCATTTGCTGAGTCCTAAATGGGTTTTCTGGTCCAAACTATACCAACAATGTAAAAAGAAATTATATCAGAATTATTAATTTCTTTATTTATGTGTGTGTAATTTTCAGGAAAAACCACAGGAAAAAAAAAAAGACTTCTTTTTCAAATACTGTAACACAAAATCACTTCAACTTTGTATTTCTTTATGACTACTGAATAAGCTTCTTAGTCTGTTATTTTACACAGTAATCACTTGCACAGTTGCTTTGAACAGCTCATTTCATGATTGAACTCTGTATTACAGGTACAGAGGACAAATCGATACCAACTACTTGACACAAAACACTGCCATTCAGTATGTGATCAGTACAAGCATTCATAAGACAAAACCGCAGCATACTGTCCCTTGTAAGAGGGAGATATCAAGAAAGAGGTATCAGGTCCTACTAAATTTGTGTTCTTAATAATGAAATTACACTACCAACAATACTTCTGTGCATTTAAAAAGCAACTGGGGACTTGCTGTATTATTCCAGGAAATACACTCATGAAACCCTGCCTTGCTTTTCCTCTTGTGGGATGACAAATGCCAGTCTTCCTGACCATACCGTGGTTAGGGAAAAAAACAGTAAATGCAAACAAATACAGTACACAGAGACATATCAAACTAAATTGTAATCCCTATGCTTGTCAGCCACATTTGCAGACAGCTGAGACTGTTCCAGATTAGGCTTCCCTAACTAAAAAACTTACACAAGGTAACACTGTCATAAGTTTAAATCAGTATTTTTGCTCACACACTCCATGGCTTTGGCATGTTGCAAAATGCAAGCTTGCTATGAAAAGGCCAATTTATGTGGTTCCACAAAAGGTTTTCTAAACATAAAGCATAACTAATGTACACATTTCAGACTGATGCAGCCTTTGTCTACCCAGAATGTTAAACCCTGGTCTAACAGAAGACAAACTGTACAAACTAGTTAAATACTGAAAAAAAGTTTAATGCTTGAGAAGCTATTTTTATCCTTCAGATAGCCTGTCAGTTATAATAAAATAGAAAGTAGTTCACATGGCACCAGGCAATCCAAATACAGCCTAAAATGGTTTTGCACTACACACATTTAGCACAGTTTGAATTTCTAAAATACTTAACCCTAATGTGAATAGTTATCCTGAAAGTACTTGGATTTTAAATCCTCCTCTTAAAAGCCATATATCCACAATACTTACAACCATTCATTTTACTCTATGTAGCACGATAAGTAAATACCAAAAAAAGTGAAAATAGTAGGAGACTACTTTAATGCAGCTCATGTTTTACTCGACTTCTTTATAACGCTTTTTTCCTAGCTTGATTTTTAATTTTGGTAGTTATAATTCTTATAAACACTTTAAGATTCTTCTTAGAACAGCTTTATGCAGAATATTATTCAAGAATTAAAAATACCAACACACCTGTGTAGAATCCTTTTTCAATTTGCCCAAACTAGATTCCAAAACACAGCAACCATCCAAAGATTATATGTCTTATATGACTTTCAAATGAGATTTATAGAACCTCTGGCCTTTAAGTTAATGGCATTTCTGCTCTAGAGATCAGTACTGTTTCTCACCTCAGGTGCAAACATGGTATCGTAAGTAGGATTGTACTGAACTTCCTTGGTAGCAGGATCAAGGTGGACTCCTGTTTCCACATCTTCCTGAAATAAAATACACATATTAACAAATCATTTTTCACAGACAGGCTTTTAAATACATGACATTACACCATTTCAGATGAAATTAGGGCTGTAGTTCAAGTCAACACTTCCAGCACTATGAAAGGAGAAGAGTAGCTTGGACAAAGTTTCTATTTTTAAAAAAATATTGATTGCAAAACCAATGATGGGCCCTCATTGAGAAATTCATCTGAGACACACCCGGATTTTTGCATGTGTAGTATTAGTTTTTTTTACACTCATTTTAAAAAGATGATTTGGAGGCAAGATTGGAGGAAAGCTTTATTTTTTGATGATGTTGTAAAACCAGACCTTGTAAAGAAGAGCCCATTAAAATAGTCACAAATTATAAATAGAAGTGTGAAAACTAGAGTTTTACAAAAGGTGGAAGTCACAAGTAACTGCTTTGAAAGATAGCTGGGAAAAAATATTAGACATCAACGTGAACATACATATAACAATGAGTTTCAGAGAATCCAATGATCCCTTATTTCCAAGTTTTTACCAAAAGGTATAAACAAAATTCAGCTTCCATATTTAAACACATTTATAACCCTGTTGTGATAAAAATTTAACTTGATAGATAGATGAGGGGAAAACAAAGAGGGGCTAACCAAAATAATAACTTCTCAAGGAACTCAAAGGGAAAAACTTAGAAGGGCACGTGCAGCTGAAGTAGAAGACAGAGAAGATGGGAAAGAAAAAGGCTGATTAGGGGGCAGTGCTCAAAAAGATCTGCTTTCAGCTCTAATGAAAGGCTCATTTACATTGATCCTAAATTGACACTACCGGCCCCCGTCCCCCCTCTCATTATGGGCTCTGTTAATGAAGGAGAATGTTATTTTGTGGTATTATTACTGGTATTGCTTCCTACATCTTTATTCTAGAATAAATGCATTTGAAAAGGATTTACAATGTGCTAGTATATTGATAATATCCCTAGTAATTATACTGAAAAAGCTATCTTAGCATCGGTGTTTAATCAGTGCTTACAGGATCCAAAATAATTTGCAACCCAGAAGAAAGTGGAACAATAGAGGATCGAATTTGAGCAGCCACTTCATTAATAGAAAATTACTTTGAATAAACTCAATCTTGCTTTGTATTACAATATCTTGACAGAGCAAAATGGCACGTCCTTTACTTATTCAATATTGTTACCTATTCTCTGACATGCTGTGCCCAGCTTTTCTTCTCCCCAATTCAACAGCAGGTCAATTACAGATTTGCTTAGGCATGCAAGACTTCAAAGGTTTTAAAACCTGGTTTTCTAGAATACAGAAAAGAAAAACAGTACCTAAAGATCTTTGGCTTGTTACCTGATTGTACTTGGTTAAAACTGGTCCAAAAAACCAAAACCAAACAAACAAAACTCCACAGCTGTGGGGGGGTTTTTTTGTTTTTGTTTTTTTAAAGAGAATGACATCAGCAATCCCATCAATTGTTCTTCTACTAAGACCACTGTCTTAGTAGAATTGTTAAGTCCAACCAGAAAGCTTTACTCTCACTGTGTATCAATTATTTTAACAGGCAGGTCCAGCCATTGCACTGCTCTTGCTTGAGCCCTTAGCACTGCCAATTCTCATCCTGACCTCCTTTCTCTCATCACACGACCTTTCCAATTCACTGGGCTTGGATGACAACACCTACCAGTACATTCACAGCCCTTGCTTTCATACACTACGAACTTGACTGGAAACAGCACAGCAGGTCTAATCCAGTCATTCAGCAACAAAACCAGGCCCCCCTCCATCCCCAGCTAGAATAAGAGCATACCAAAAGTGTTTCCTAACCTTGCCTACACACATATTTCTTTTCATCACTCCATGAGCTGAGGACATTTTCCATAGACAACTTTTTCAAGTCACATCCTACAGCTTGATCTGACAGCTAGACTTACATCTTATCCACCAACCTCATAATTTGAGAAAATAAAAATTAACATCATTGATAATATGGCAAAATTTATCTTAGCAACTGTCAGTGACATTTAAACAGTAATCAGTTTACTTGAAATTAAGACACAGGATTTTTCCTGCTCTTTGAAGAAGTGAGAAAAATCCAGTTTTGCAAAAATGCCAAGAATTTTTCAGTTCTGCTATTTTTCCTCCTCTTTTCTCCCTGTTAAGTCATATTATATGCCACTTGGTAATTGAGAAAAACAGATTGTGCCATGAAAGCTGATCCTCTACTGGACGATTATAGCAATTCTGGTTCTCCTTCACTGCTGGTGGAACAGTGCTGAGTCACTTGGAAGCTACACAATATGTTCCCTCCTAGACCACCACAGGCATAGTCCTTCTGTGTGAAAACCACTGAGCCTTGAAACCGAAGCACATGTTATATTTATCAGAACTACACTCCCCAAGACCTCCAGCCTTATTCATGCTTTCATATATTTGGGCATCAAATGATGATCTGTTAATATGCTGCTGAAGCACATAATAGTTATCTTTTCCCTATGCCATTTTGTCTTAAACTATATAATAATTTGAATGTGTCCCAACTCCCCATTTTACCTTCTCAGCATTTTAAAGAATTGAAATCTTGATAGGAAAATAAAGTGTTGACACAACATATTCAGAAATGTTAGTCTATGGCAAGAGTTTGAATTGCAGCAGACAAATTATCCTTTGGTCAACATGTGATAAATGCCATTTTGTACAGCATTACAAAGCTCTGACAGGTAGCAGAAACATTAAAAATATTAACCTAGCCCATCAATCATTTCACAAATTGGCAAGCTATCTGCATGGGAACAGGTTTGTTTGGGTTTGTTTTTGGTTTTTTTTTGTTTTTTTTTTTTTTTAAATGAGAGGAAAGAACCCATCAGCAATCTCTGCACATGGTGAAGATCACTGGGTACAACTGCAAGTATCCTCATAAGTCCATTTCAGCAGAACTCACCCTTTTAAGACCCAGAAAGTGAAAAAACATACAGGTCTTATGTCTCTGTCCCTTTATGCTGGCAACTGCTAACAGAACTTAACTGCACGCATTCTAGATGCATTTGCCATAGCTACAGCGAACAGGGAAGGGATCACAGGAGCAGCAGTCTGGCAGAGCTGTGACTGAGATAAGGTAATCTAAGAGATCATGCCCCTCTGCTCTGCTGTAGTTTTTTCTTTTGGTCACACACAACATATCTTGATTTATCTAAAAGCCTAAAGTGAGTAATTAACCGTACAGCTTATGTCCCCAGTGTGACACAAGTGGCTCTGCAGGATGGAAGACTATCAGTAGCTAGGCTGAAAGAGGAGGGAATCAGTGAATTCAGTGATGGGCTACTAAGTATTACTCTATATCACTTCCTCTTCAAAAAGGCACAGGAATCATAAAAAGAGAGGTCAAGACATTGTCAGTTTAAACAGATACAATGTTCCTCTGCAGAAAGCTAAAAGTTCAGCTATAGGGCTGGCAGAGAAGCAGCTTGTGTTTGCTGCAACTTGGAATTTGTACAAATATGGGCTTTATGGCATGCTGCAATATCATTAAAGGTGGTACACCCCACATAACCTGGAAAAGAAGAATTAAGGTTTTAGGAAGTTATGTTTTCCTGAACACGGCTTTCTTGGAAGACATAATACAAAGGAGCTGTAAACTTCAGCCCTACATGTCACCTCTCTGCTCTTCTCAGTGCTGGCTGCAAGAGCCCAACTGAAATACAGTGGCCACACTGGGCACCACATACCAGGCAAGACACATGCTACTGAAAAGGGTCCAAAAGAGAAAAATCAAGAACGATCAAAGGTCTAAGAAAATATGATCTGTATGGAAAACCTGAACAACCTATTTCAGCCTAAAACAGATTCAGATTATACAACTTAGCAGAAATAAGGACAGCCAAACACTGAAATTGCAGCCTGTAGACCTACTGAGGTTTGGTATAGGTTAAATGAGTGTCTGTCCAGACAGACACAGGTGTCACTCTCGATGTAAGGCAAAAAAGAAGCAGATGACATCTTATCACTGAATTACTTGGTGTGTTGGTTGGGTAGCAGTAGATGTGGTCTATCTTGATTTCAGTAAAGCATTTGACACCGTCTCCCACAGTATCCTCGTGGCTAAACTGAGGAAGTAGGATCTGGATAATCGGGTAGTGAGATGGATTGGGAACTGGCTGGAGAAAAAGAAGCCAGAGAGTTGTGGTGAATGGGATGGAGTCTAGTTGGAGGCCTGTAACTAGTGAAGTCCCCCAGGGTTCGGTATTGGGACCAGTGCTGTTCAATATATTCATCAACGACTTGGATGAGGGAGTAGAGTGCACCCTCAGCAAGTTTGCTGATGATACGAAACTGGGAGGAGTCGCTGACATGCCAGAAGGTTGTGCTTCCATTCAGCGAGACCTAGACAGGCTGGAGATTTGGGCGGGGAAAAATTTAATGCAATTTAAGAAGAGCAAGTGTAGAGTCTTGCATCTGGGCAAGAACAGCTCCAGGTACCAGTATAAGTTGGGTACTGACCTGTTGGAGAGTAGTGTAGGGGAGAGGGACCTGGGGGTCCTGGTGGACAGCAGGATGACCATGAGCCAGCACTGTGCCCTCGTGGCCAAGAAGGCCAATGGCATCCTGGGGTGTATCAGAAGGGGGGTGGTCAGTATGTCGAGAGAGGTTCTCCTCCCCCTCTACTCTGCCCTGGTGAGACGACATCTGAAATATTGTGTCCAGTTCTGGGACCCTCAGTTCAAGAGGGACAGGGAACTGCTAGAGAGAGTCCAGCGCAGAGCCACAAAGATGATTAAGGGAATGGAGCATCTCCCTTATGAGGAAAGGCTGAGGGAGCTGGGTCTCTTTAGCCTGGAAAAGAGGAGACTGAGGGATGACCTAATCAATGTTTATAAATATGTAAAGAGTGAGTGTCAGGAGGATGGAGCCAGGCTCTTCTCTGTGACATCCAGTGATAGGACAAGGGGCAATGGGTGCAAGCTGGAACATAGGAGGTTCCACCTGAATATGAGAAAAAACTTCTTCACGGTGAGGGTGACAGAGCACTGGAACAGGCTGCCCAGAGAGGTTGTGGAGTCTCCTTCACTGGAGACATTCAAAGCCTGCCTGGATGCGTTCCTGTGTGATCTGATCTAGGTGTTCCTGCTCTGGCAGGGGGATTGGACTAGCTGATCTTTCGAGGTCCCTTCCAATCTCTAACATTCTGTGATTCTGTGGCTTGTTTGTTTTTTAAATAGATGTGATGTCTACTTACTTGCAGGATCAGGTTGATTTACAGTTCAGATATGACTTGATTAGGTAAAAAAAAATACTTTGATACTTAAATGCTAAAAAGGATACTTTTGCCTCTTCTGTGCTGTGCTTCATCCTATAACACAGCGTCACACTATCAGAGGGGAACGGCACCCAGGGCTGTACTCTGCAGTACCAGCATTTCCTAAGGAATCTACCTCAGACAGAAAGAAGCTTTCGATGCTAAGTGTAGACAAGCAGGTGCTTCATTATAACCCCTCAGAGATCACAGAATGTCTAGTTCCTACCAAGGTGTCCTCCTTTAGTCCTACAATAAAGGCCCTTTGGCCAGTTAAAAGTCAGCATAGAAAAGAGCACAGGAAATAAGAGGAATTTTAGACTATAAATACAGTAAATCAGATTAGCTTTCCCTCTTACAGATTCCTTAACATGCCACAGTCCTGTTTTTCTTTGGAAAAACCCTACCTGAATGCCATAAACCAAAACTGTTACCATCTATGAGAAGTACTTGATTTACAGAATGCAAGATAGTTCAATGATTTTTTTAAAAATCTGAAAAGCGCTTGCTAGAAGTTTCATTTTATATCTATGCAAGACAAAAACATCTTTGAATAAAGCAAAGGCCAAATCCCTGTAATAGGCATCAAAGCAAAACCTTAAATAAAAGAACAAGATGCAGCATGGACTGTAACACTGGGTGCTGATTCTGTTCCTCAGAAAGAATATAATGTTGTTTATATTAAGGCAACTCACAATCTTTTTACTCCACAATATTTTTAAATTTCAGCCAAATTCTGTAATCCCCACTGTGATACTGTGGCTACCTGTAAATTTAATGAGAGCCATTTATGCATTTAGAAGCAGAATTTGACACTTAAATCTCAAGTGTTCATCTAAACATGAAGTATGTCAGAACAAAGCAATGGTCAGAGTTTTCCAGTTTCGTATCATGCAAGCAAAGAGTTCTGATGGCTATGTTTTTTTTTTTTTTCCTGGACATTTGAGATAATAAATCTACAATGTTCCCTTCTCCCCAGGTAAATTCATTACTAATTAGTCAAATAGCTAAGAACAGCAGCCTTCTTTACATAAGATTTAATTAGTTTTAACTATCCATTAAATTAAAATGTGGTAAATTAAGACTCCATCCCATGAGCCACAGAGGCTTAAGCAATTTGTCACTTACCCATTTTTGCATAAACCACTTGGGCTGCCAAATACGCAGTATTATCTCATTCCAAAGATTTTCAGATTTATTACCAAGAGATGAAAGGCATTTACAGTGAAGTCCCAACATCAAGATTTGGTTGTTACCAGCTTTTCATCATTCTACTCATTCAGACACTCCTAAGAGTAAATGTCCATCCCACTAGCTTCAATAGAATTAAAAAAAAAAAAAATCAGCAAGAAAAGCATATGTTTAATGGCTTTGCTGAACTAAGCTAGATTCCCAGCCTCTTACATGATGACAAGTTCTGAACATCTATTCTTTAGAATACATTTTATGTCAAAGAAAGCAGGAAACACCTGCCTGAACACCTCCAGGGATGGTGACTCCACGACCTCCCTGGGCAGCCTGTTCCAATGCCTGATCACTGTATCAGTGAAGATACATAAATATCATAAAATCTGCTCCCATCCAAACCTCACCCTGCACTGATGGAGATCAAACAGTACATATTCTCACCAAAAATGAACCTTGTAGCTGCAACATTTCCTGTGAAAGTGATTTCTTCACAGACTGTGTAATTTCCTGAATTTCCTTCAGCATTTTTAATTCATTAGTGAACGTAAATACTTTGTGAGCAATCTTAGGGTGATTTTTTCGCATCAGTAGAAGCTGTAGGAAAATTAATTATAATTGGTTTTGGTAATGTCTATCAAAACGTAACTTAGAAAGAATCCTAAAATAAGGTTTAGAGTGAAAAAAGGAAACTGCTATGTTATAGGACTTGAAACACTTGCTGGCCTCTCCTTTCAAATCAAAGCCAGCATTATTAAAACACTGAACAAACATTCACAACTGATCGGTGTTAAGGACCATGTAAATGGGCATCTGTATTTGACTTTTTCAATCTATGTTTTTAATGAGCCTAATTCATTCCACACATAAAAGTGTCAACAACTCAATGAATCGACACAAATCCTTGCAGAAGTCACAGGACCTGACTTTTCTCTGTCCAACCATGATGGAATGGACAAGCAGAAGTACTAAACCTCCACTCTCACGGTGCAAGTGCTGAGGACACCACAAAACTATTCCATATGTCCTACCCCTCGCGATGACCACCGCTGGAGGGAAGACATTTCCCAGCCCTGGCTGTTGGCAAGGGGGCTCCCTTCCCTTTGTGGAACAACCTCTATCAACAACACTGGCATGCTTGCCTGCTGCCTGATGATGTATTTGAAGTGAGAAAATATTGTGATTAATCTATCCACTCTCCCCACAAAATAAAACATCAGCCTTTCCATAACTTGACACCTAGCGGAGAGTAAGAACAGGGCAAGTGTACATGATACTACTCCTGCACCCTCTCAACAGCCATCTATTTTCAGGTAAGAAGACTGAGAGGTTGAAGAAATCAGTGTATTTACTCGCACCTCTTCCTTCAGTGGATCTCTTCTGAGTACTTGTCCAGACTCTCCTTGTAACAGTGTAAACTTCTTGCATACGCAATATTTCTTGGCATAGAAATAGCCCTACTACGTGTTGCATGAAGAACTGCACCCTTTTGATTTGTTCTGAACTGAGCACCTACCAGTTAGGATACAGTCACTGTACTGAAAGAGGTAATGAGTATTCAGCCCCCTCTCCATGCTGTTTAATGATTTTGTAGGTCTCTGTCATACTTTTCACCTCAGTCACCTCTTTCCTAGTTTTGGCCTCATCAGTTCCTCAGACAGAAGCAGTACCTTTCTTCAACCCTGCTGCCCTCCTCTGAACTTTCTGCAGTTTCAATGCATCCTTTTTTTGGACGAAGGGATCAAAAGTTCACACTTTCTTCCTCTGTTGTCTTCCCTCAGGTACTGGAAGGTTTTCAGCACTTTAGTGGTGCTAAAAATAGTAGTAGAAACACGCACTTTCATCTAGTTAGCTTTTCAATTTAAAATTAAAGTAGAAGCATTACTGGATTGAAGCAGCCAATAATTATAACTTAATGTTCTTTATTATGAGTAATTTAACATCAAGATCAACAACAGGCCTATTATAACCAGCAGGCTGTAAGAAGACGGTACAACAAAAGCCATTCCCTCAAGCTTTCAAAACACTGTTACAAGTCAGTACAACTTTCAATTATAGAAAAAGCCACACTGCCCAAGCTGCAGAAGGC
>NW_010109543.1:0-5009 GCF_000699245.1 Pterocles gutturalis
AGGCTGAGAGAGAGAGAGCTGACCGAGGTCTGTGTGCGGGGAAGCGGGGGGAAGGCCTTGGAGAGCGATGCGGAGCCAGGAGAGAGCACTGAAAAGCAGAGCTAAGGCAAAAGAGAGAGCACTCTTCCGGGTGTTCTTACCTATATACTGGGCATGACGTGCATGATATAGAAAAAACATTGGTCAGTCTGGTTCTCAATCTTAACCTAAGACCAAATCCCAGCTAGCAAGCGGCTATGCCTCTTTGCTCGTCTGCTGACCTTGGCAGCAGAAGAAAACATTATTCTCTTATCAGTTCCTCTGAGCGTAAATCCAAAACACAGCCTCTTGCTAGCTATTTATGAAGAAGAAAGGAAAAAAAAACTAAGAGAGTTAACTTTAAGCAGTCTGTGCTTAAACCACGACAAACATAGCAATAGTTCACTTACCCAGTTCAGCTATGGCAAAAGTTGAATTCAATTTCTTTCAAAAAAGAACAGCTTTACAACAAAGAAATGTATTAGTTTAGTTCCTGGTAAACAATAATCCAGCTGCCGCATAGAGTGTGACTGAGGATTTTAGAGTACCTGGATAATCTGTGATTCTAGTGCTATGAATGCTTTATATCAGCAAAACATTAATCTGAAAAAAAAAAAAAAAAAAAAAAGAGAAGAGGAAAGCCTGCAGGGTTTATTTGGTTTGGGATTTTTTCTCCATGTTGTAGGTTTGCAGCTTGTCTTTAACTACTGTAGTGCAAGGATAACAGCTTAGTGCTATTTGCTGTGAACTGGCTGTCTCCCAGTTCTCTCAAGTGAGAATTTCTGGCTGTTTGGAAGGACAGCCGCTGCCTATATCACTTTTCTTTTTTCACTTTCTTCACTACATTCTTTTTTTTTTTTTCCCCCCTTCTAAATTCTTCAGATATCTCAAATTCTCATCAGTCACTGAAATTCCAGTCCATTTTTGGCAAATTTAATTTTTGTTATCTTGTTGTTCTTACCCAAATGGTTTAACAGTTTTATCTACTTCTTAGATGCAAGCAGAAGATTATTTCATTTTGTGATATATCTGGCAAATTAGCTGCTCCATGGATAGATAAACCTTTATTATCTGTTACTGAGTCTGCTTTATTTGATTTTGGATATTTATGTGGACTTGTAATTGCTTGTCAGAGGCATCAATTGACTCCTTGAAACTATACCTGAACTTATTTGTTTTTAAGCGCTTACCTGACTTTTCCTGATATTCACCATAGTTGAGATGTGACTGAAACTCATTGTAGCTTATGTTTTCCTCTCATACAGTTAAGCTTTAGAAAGTGTGGCAAAGGTCTGATTTTCAGATCATCTACTACTGTGCATAAAAATTATTCCTAGAGTTTGTCTGTTCTTCTGTGAGAAGAGTAAGCTTGCTACACTAAGCACTGCCAGCTGGAACCTACCAAAAGGCAACTCACTGTGGTTATTTTTGTGTACTAAGTTGGGCTAACAATATGAAACAACGGTTTGTTCCCAACAGCAGTGACATGCAACCTTAGATTTTCATTTTATAGCTTAGACTGAGTGGAGACTTTTATTCCTTCTGTTTCTTTGTTTTTCTTTTGTTTCCAGGGATTTCTGCTGCTCTTTCTTGTGCAAGAATATTGTCACTGAACATGCACAAAAGCTCTTTTCTTTATGTAGATGATCCCATAAAATCAGTAAAATAAATTGAGTTAATGGATGCTGATTTTGCCAGGTTTATAGTTCACAAAATGTTTTCAGAACTAGTAAAAATATTTACTTTTGAGACTTTTTGGGGTTAAATTAATAAAATATGTCTTTATTATGAAGTATTCTGTTTTTTTCATATATTGCAGGCTTAGAAACACACTCAAGGTTTGTGCTCTGATTACAGTGTTTCTGCAGAATATCACATTGTAGCTGTCATCTTGACACAGTAAAGGTCATTTGAGGGACCCGCCTGATGCTCCAATATTATACAGGAGGAAAGAATCTGCAAACCACTCTCAGATAAGTCTCCACCTTTACCCAAAGAGGGAAGAACTAGCTGACCAAACTAAAAAGAAATGCGTTTTTTCTGGCTCCCACACTAAAAATTTTGCGCTACAAGCCCATTGTTTCTGGGGAAGCTTACACACTTTAAAGTATATCAATTGTAGCAAAAAATGAAGAAAAGTGTTTTCCTTTAAGCATACTTTGAATTGATTGTTGGGAATTTGCTCTTGGGAAGAAAACCAAAGATTTAGTTCCCAGCCAGGACACTTATTCCGCCCACCCAAATGAAAGTCCAAACCTCCCACCTCTCTTAGGAGGGGCTATTCTGTTTTCATTTGTATTCATAGATAGATAAATATATACGGATATAACTGGTACAGACAACAGATACTTTTCAAAAACTGTTTTGTGAGTGAGGAGGAGCTACTTCAATCAGTTAGAAGAAGTTGCTTTTATGGCACTGCAATCTATAAGATGACAGTGTGGCTGACACCACAGCCACTGGAATATTTTAAAGGAGTATTATAGGATATTATCTACAGCATGGATGTATTCCTATTATTTTATTACTAGCTCAAAATAAAACTTTTGTCTCTGAATGTCAAATCCTTGTCTAGACTTAATCCTGACTCAGACCTTTTTCTTGCCTCCTTGTGAGTCTTGAATGTACTGCCTAGCCTTGCAATTCTTTTAGAAAAGGACATAAACTGAAATTTGAAAGTTGGTTTTCCTCAAGAATAACTCTATCATTGAAGGGTAACACTGTTGTTGCACTTCACTAAGTAGTAAGCAATATTAAGGCAATTATCATTTGAACAGTTGTTTCCAGGGATAACTATTAGTGTCCTTTCTGGTATTTCAAATGTACTACTGCATTTTAATCCAAATAAATGTTCTATCTGCTGACATATTTCTAAATAATGATTTTTTTCTGTGATTGTTTCCAAATATACTCAGATCTTTCAATGAAAAGCCCTAGCACTTTATGTGATCCTTTGTATGCATACATGAGGGACATGGCATTCCAAAACTGTTATGAGAATTGCAGATTCCTGCTCTTACCAAGCATACAAGCTATCATAGCTTTTCTCCATAACTTCAACTGGAGGACTGTGATGTACAATTACCCTTTTTTGAGGCCCTTGGTTAGGAAATTAACTGTGCAGCACCTCTTAGGCAATGAAGGATTTAATGTATACCCTAGTCAGCAACTTTAACAATGTTTGGTGATGCAGTGCCATCTACTATTCAGTGAAATAAAAAGAAGTTGCCCAGGATAATAAATGGGCAGGTTTTTTGTGTGGTTTTGGGGTTGTTTTGTTTTTTTTTTTCTACACCTTAGGGCTGAAATAGAGTGAATTGGAATTATTAGTTTAATAGTACCCAGCCTAGTAAGATGACAGCTAAAGAACCTGCAAAAACTATTAATGTAGAAAATATCTTTAGAGAACTCTTCCATCTTTGATGTATGTATCTTCATAATTTCAGTAAAGGAATAAAATCTAAAGAATTTGGTTGAAATAAGAGTGTTATATTGAACCCTTAAATCACCATTGCAAAATGTATTGAAAATAAGTCTAGATTTACTTCTCTCTTTAAGTAAACTATTTGTAATTTGTAGTTTCCTTCCCATCCACACTATATTCAATCCTATTATATGCATCCTTCTGTCTGACACACCACTTATAATATACTTGACTTCCTAAAAACATGCATATATGAGTGTTACCGTCTACTCTCTAAACAGTTATAGATATTTTTACCATGAGAATCCATTTGTAACTTTCTTCCTCCTAGTAGGTGTAATGCATACAAAGGTTAACTCATTATAGAGTAAATGAATGCAGTTAACAGCTTATAAAAATACCTTACATCAGCAAATATGTTTGTTGCAAAATTATTCCTTATCAGAAACTTAAAAAAATATATCTTAGCTATAACAGGACTAGGTTTTAATTTTTTCTGAAGTAAATCTAGAGTTACTACAGATCAATCAATTATATCGTTACTGTGAATCTACCTAATGTAAAAAAATGCTTCTTATACAGATTATGCACCTGTGCAGTATTTTTTTTAATTTGAAAAATAAAATTATGCCAAAAAGGTCAATGACTGGAAAAATCGTAACAAAATAAACTGAGCAATCTAAAATGAGATGTTTTTTAAACAATTGCACAATTCAACATATGTGGGAAATGTAAGCCAAATACTTTTTTCTTAAGTGTACTCTTGTCAGTCTGTTTGCAACTTTGGAAAAAGCACTAAATCAATTCAATGGAGACCTTCGCTTCTTGACTGTTGAAACTGACAAAGCAATGTCAGTGAGAAATTAGTTATTTTATATTATTTTTTTAAAGGAGAAAATAAAAAAATATAATTGCTGGTTAGTGTTGGAATTGTGTATTATTCCTGTATAGAAAGACAAAAAAGGGAATTTACCCAAACAAAATTCTTAATCTAACTTCTCTTCCTAATGACAGAACAGGCAACTGATACACTACAAAGTTTCTATAAGACAAAGAAAATGAAATCAAAACCAGTGGCTCATACCGCATCCTACATTCAACCATATATGGAACTAAAAAGGTAATTCACAGCAGATCAAGGTTAGTGGGTCTTATGCTACATATTCAAAGAGTCTTTGAAATTTAAAGTAATTGTCACATACAGAATGTTGTCTTGACAAATAAATATTAAACAAAACTTTTTGGAATTGTAAAATATTCATGGGGTGACTGCAGTATCTTTTTAATAGTTGAACTAAGAAGAACACATATATAATACCTAATGTGTATTCACTGTCATACACAGAAAATTGCAAGGTGAAAAATGTATTCATCAGGGTCAATACTTCATGCCTGTGTTAACCCATATAAGTACCAACTGAGTACACAGTGTTTTAGGCATTTCTAATTCCACTGGAATAAATAAGTATTTCCTTTCAAGCCTGCATTTTTTATTATGATCACAGTGTAAAAGCATTGTGTTTAATCCATTTTTATCCATAATGTCTTGGTGTCAGGACCACCACCA
>NW_010109544.1:0-224 GCF_000699245.1 Pterocles gutturalis
CCACCGAATGGGACCAAAGTGTCCCCAAGGTCCACGTCACCCACCCAACGTGACCAAAGTGTCCCCAAGGTCCGTCACCCACCCAACATGACCAAGGTGTCCCCAAGGTCCATGTCACCCTCCTGGTGTCACTGACGATCCCCAAGGTCCATGTCACCCACCCAACGTGACCAAGGTGTCCCCAAGTCCATGTCACCCTCCTAGAGTCGCTGACCATCCCCAAG
>NW_010109544.1:411-1148 GCF_000699245.1 Pterocles gutturalis
TGACGATCCCCAAGGTCCACATCACCCACCCAACGTGACCAAGGTGTCCCCAAGGTCCGTGTCACCCCCCCACCACGGCCGGGGTGTCCCCAGGGAGGGGAGGTGACACCCGGGGGCGGTACCTGGGGACTCTGCATCTCGTAGTCGGCGTGGGGCGGGGCGGCGCTGCCGTAGAAGCGGGTGCTGTAGCGGTAACACCGGTTGTCATTGGAGGAGCCGCTGGAGCCACCTGCAGGGGACAACGGGGACGTCAGCGGTGGTGGCATGGGGACGGGGATGTCCCCAAGGGGATGGGGTGGCTTTTGGGGGCCACCATCCAGTAGGACGTGGAGCCTCGTGGGACAGGATTGAGCCCTGGGGACACATTTGGGGACATCACGAACCCCCCCAAGATCCACCACCCAGAAGTTCTTGGATGGTTGGTGGCCCCAAGATCCACAACCCAGAAGTTCTTGGATGGTTGGTGGCCCCAAGATCCACCACCCAGAAGTTCTTGAGGAGGTTGGTGACCCCAAGATCCACAACCCAGAAGTTCTTGGATGGTTGATGGCCCCAGGATCCACCACCCAGAAGTTCCTGAGGAGGTTGGTGGCCCCAAGATCCACCACCCAGAAGTTCTTGAGAAGGTTGGTGACCCCAAGATCCACCAGTTGGATGTTCTGGGAGGTGGGATGGGGTCTCCTACCCGAACTGGAGATGGAACTGGTGGTACTGGGCCACCACGATGACCCAAAGTT
>NW_010109544.1:1335-1579 GCF_000699245.1 Pterocles gutturalis
GGATCCGCCACCCAGAAGTTCTTGAGGAGGTTGGTGACCCCAAGATCCACAACCCAGAAGTTCTTGGATGGTTGATGGCCCCAGGATCCACCACCCAGAAGTTCCTGAGGAGGTTGGTGGCCCCAAGATCCACCACTCAGAAGTTCTTGAGGAGGCTGGTGGCCCCAAGATCCACCAGTTGGATGTTCTGGGAGGGGGGTTGGGGTCTCCTACCTGAACTGGAGATGGAACTGGTGGTACTGGG
>NW_010109545.1:0-839 GCF_000699245.1 Pterocles gutturalis
CCCTTCCAGAAATCATGCGGAAAGAGATGGGGAGGCGGGGGTGAGGAGAGACTCCTGCCGCCCCTTACCTAAAAGCAACTCGTGCTTCCAGGGATGCTGGAGTTGGAAAAGGGGACAGGACCCCCGAGGAGGTTCCTAGGTCTGGGTGTTGGGTGAGTTTGGAGGGCTTCGGCTGCTGGAGAGGAGGTTTTACTCTGTAAAGGCGATTGTTTGCCCCTAATCCTCAATTATGAGGATTTAAAAATAGTATTAGAGGGGAAATCTGTTCTGCAACTTCTCGGAAGAAATAATTGTTGATTCAGATAAGCACTGATCCCTTCAGTGTTTGATGAAGACGTTTATCTATGGCTGTCTAGCAGTTTATGGCTGTCATTAGATTTTCAGCTTTGTCTCTGTTTGAAACGTATCTTTCTTTTTCTTTTGATCCGAGACAATTATGTAAGAAAACGGTTATGTTTGATCTGAAATGCATCATTTTCCTATAGCATTCCAAATTATTCACAGATCATGGTTCTTATATGTGCATATATGAATTTAAAAATATAGCAGTAAAGTGCTTGAAACAGACCATAAATTTGCTCCTTATTTTATTACACGTCTTTGATTCAGGTTGAGAGGACAAGGGCAACTAGGGGCTTGGGGAAGGATTTAACCCTTCCCGAGGCTGGAGAAGCAGCCAAACCAGAGCAAACACCCCCTCCGGCGCGCTTCGGGGGAGGAGGAGGCTGGGTGACACCGAGCTGATGAGTGACCACAGGGAAATGGGGCTCGCTGGAGCTCTTTGCTCATTTAGCAGATGTTCCTTCTGCGGCGTGGCCGGATGCCGGGAGCCCCCGGGC
>NW_010109546.1:0-10322 GCF_000699245.1 Pterocles gutturalis
CCGTGGGCACCCGCTGCCCACCCGGGTGCTGTTGCCTTCGCTCCGCAGCCTGAGCGAGCCGGGGCAGACAGCCGCAGAGTGTGAAATGGGTCGCTGAATGTACACCGGCCCTTGCAGAGTTACCATGAATTAACCAAGGAGATTGAACAGAAACTCCTCTGAAGTCTCACAGTGCTGAACAGAGAATTATATTTTGTAGGAACTGCTAAATAAAGTGGAGTTGTAGAAGGGGAATAAAGCAGCTTTCCTGCGTGTTCTGAGTCTGCATGTATCTTTCGAGGTGCAGCGCAGGCTGGTGGCTCCCGTGGGCTGTGGGCCAGGAGTGGTGAGGGCTGCCCAGCCTAAAAAAAAATAGTTTCTGTGCTGGGCATTCAAATGGTTGCTAGCTACATCGGTCTGGGTCAGTGGTGATAAGGGAGGGAAACATGAAAGCATTTGTGAGGCCATAGACAGACACTAGGAGAAAACTCTGGTGGCAGAATTTTTGCCTGCCACGTGGGACAGCCAGGCCCCCCTGCACCTGCACAGTCTGGGGGCTGGCTGGCTGGGGCAGCACTGCCAAAAAGGACCTGCGATACAACAAAAATGATTAGCCAGAAATCTGTCCTTGTGCCAAAAGTGGCCAGCCGCACCCTGGGCTGCGTTAGGCAGTGGCACCAGCAGGCTGAGGGAGGTGATGCTTCCACCCCCCCGACTCAGCCCGAGGGAGAACACAGCTGGAGTGCTCTGTCCAGGCATGGGCTCCCCAGGACAAGAAGGACATGGACGTGCTGGAGTGAGTCCTGCAAAGGACCACGGAGATGATTAAGGGATTAGAGCCAATCCTGATGTACAAGGAGGAGCTGAGAGATCTCAGGGATTGTTTAGACTGCAGAAGAGAAAGCTCAGGGGATATTGTCAATGTGTGCAAATATCTTATGTGGGACAGTAAAGAAGACGGAGCCAGCCACTGCTAAGTGGTATCCAGTGAAAGAACAAGAGGGAATTGGCACAAACTGAAGTAAGGGAATTCCCATTAGAACTTCTTTTTACTGTGAGGGTGGTCAAACACAGGCACAGGTGGCCCAGAGAGGCTGTGGAGTCTCTGTCCTTGCAGATATTTGAAACGTGGCTGGACATGGTCCACAGGAATCTCCTCTAGGTGACCCTGCTTTGGGCATGGAGGTTTGACTAGGTAATCTTGAGAGGCTCCTGCCAGCCTCAGCCATTGTGATCCTGTGATTCCAGGAAAAGTGTTTTGAAAGCAAGAGACATGTCCTCTTTTTAAAAGAAATGTGGAGAAGAAAAAAGTAGTGGGAGAGGAGAAGCTTTCCCCTACTCTCTGGATCCTAAAGACTGAAATAGATAGGAGTGTTTTTTTTTTTTTTTTTTTTTCCCCTTTTTTTTCCCCCTTTTTCTACTTTATTGTTGAATTGAGTTGGGTGGAAATTTGAATAAGGATGGGAAAGGCACTGGTTTGTTATTACTCAGTCTAAAGGATTGCAAGCCTGAGATGGGGATTTTTTTGCTGGCCTGTAAATCTGTTGGGAATAACCTTGGGTTTTGGCTGGCTGGGTGCCTTTTTCAGCAATGAGGTTAGAGGCAGGTTTATTTGTCATCTTCAGGCTCGTATAAGCCACCTTCACCATTTAAATAGTTTGTGTGGGCTTGTTCACTGCAGTCTTTTAGAGATTAATCTTAACTGTGTATTTTGAATGCCACAGAAATAAAAATTAACTTATAAACTGTAGGTCTGGACCTGGATTTAGAACAACTAGCAATACAAAGTACAGCAACTTGCTCCTGCAACCCGAGTGTCCAAATGGATGCTCCCTGAAATTAACTGGGACATAGCAATCAACCTCTCTTTGTTAAACTGCACATTGTGAGATCCTTATCCAAGGAAACCTCAGCTTCAGTTTTTGAATAACTATTAATCATCTTAATAACTTTTCCATAAACACTACATAGCTAGTAAATGCACAAAGCTGACTTTTTGTCCTGTCTAACTTTCAGATAACTTTATGTTATCTAATTAGAAAATCCATTGGCCAAATGCTGGTGTTATTCCCCATTCCTGTTCCTATCCATGAAAACACTGTGAGATGGGAACAAATCTAACACTAGCATGGTGGAAAGAAAGTTTGTCACATATTTCGTCGCTGTTTGTGACAGGCATTTTTAGTCCATTCAGAGCAAAATATGAAAAAAATTCACAGGAATGTAAATCTGGCCTGTTTTCTCAGTGTGTGTGTGGTTTTTTTTTTTTTTTGTGTGTGTGTGTGTGTGTGAGAGAGATTGTTTTCAGTTTTATGTACATGTTTCTGAACCTTTGCGTTCATGTTTGGATTTAAGCAAATCTAGGAACGTTAAAGGGAATTTAGTCAAAATGTTGATGAAAATAAATACCTTCCTCAATAATCCATGTTAGCATCTTGGAGCTTGATGTGGATGAATGCTGTCTGCTTATGAAACCTTACTTTCTACACTCTTGTAGTCTATAAAGTGGTGGCCCATAGTAGGCAACATGGCAGTAGAAGTTGCAATGTTCCAATGTTGGTGCAACAGGAAGCATATGTTTCTTTTATGGTTTGTGCGGACTTCTTTTTCAGAAAGCCAGTCTTTTGAGATTTTGCTTACAGAGTTTATACACTGTAGGTGAACTTTGCCTAGGGATGCATGATGAGCCAGCTGAGAGCTTATGGGTTAGGGTTAATGAGCAACCAACATGGATGTTGTGGTAGGGGTCTGCTACAGACAGAAAAAAGAAGTAGATGAGATCCTCTGACTAAAAACATAGTAAAGGAACACAGAAGAGAGAGAAGCAAGGTCAGGTCATCTCTCCAAACTCTGAAGGAACAGAGACACTGTATGAGCGTGCAGGAATTTGATTAGGAAAGTGAAAGCCCACCTGGAGTTGAATCTATCATGGGATGTGAAAGGCATTAGGTGCATTATGATGTGTGGCAACATGTGCTTGGATTACAAATGTCCATGTTATTAATGTATAGCAAAATAACCTGAAATTAACATTTTTGATAAGGAACATATTCAAACAGAAAGACTGTACTTTCTTGAAGGAGAGTATCTTCTTTGTCATGTGAATTCACAATTACTTAGAGGTTAAATTGCCCCCAGCCTCCTATTTGTGTGTTATGTATTCAGTATTTGTACTTCTATAACACATCAATGTTGTGGTACCAAATATTTATTCTGTAGGAAACACCCCACAGTGCAGTAAAATTTCCAAGTGTGGTTTTCCTGTTTGCATGTCTACCTTCTGTCACATCGATTCTGTTCACTTGTTACTTTGTAGCCAAAATACATGATTCTAGAAAATGAGAAATTCCCCTTACATTATCAGAAACTTCAGAGAGAAATCCTAGTGATTTTTTTTTTTTTTTTTTTTTTTTCCAAAGCCAACACCAAGAACTCTGGGCTGCAGGATGAAGTGAAAAGTGCAGAAGTTTGGAAAAAATAATTGTTTTCTAAAAGTAGCATTTTTTCATTGTATTTTCACTAATGTGATGAAAAATTACCATTATTCACATGAAGATCTTCTGATCTTTCTTGTGGCATGTGCTGCTATGACAGGACAGACTGTCCCTTTAGAAACTGATCAGAGTCTGGTCAGTCTGTCCCAAGGTTTGGCCCTTCAGTCACAGCATTTTGGGTCTCCTAGCTTTGTGTCCCAGCACAGAGTTGGGACAGCCAGCTGGAAGTTATCATATGAGATATGAATTTTATGCTCAGACTAGGAAAAGAGTAATATCTTTGTGATCACTGGGTGCAGGCAGCACTCCCTCTTCTGGGCAGCATCATGAACACCGGGGAGACACCAGATCTAAGCCTGTAAGAACTGGAGGAAAAGAAAGATTCCCACCAAGGATTGCCGCTCAAGCAGATGCTTGCAGAGCATCAGTGTAGGGTTGCTGTGTTTCTGTCTTGTCTTCCAGACTGAAATATGGGTGTGGATAGTGAGCAGGCCACTCGCAACAGATCTGAGGCACGGAGATTGGCATGAAGTGCATGAACAAAACAGGATCTACTGAATCCTATGTGTGTCAGGATGACGATATTTCAGCTGCTGAGTTGCATCTGGATGACCACCGTCTTGACTCAGATTTCTGAAGTCCTCACACGCTTCCTGGACAAAACTTGCAGATGTAAACAGGTGACAGATCTGAGGATTCCAAGGGATTATAGCTTGGTTTCCAGGCAGTTCCAGGTTCTATCTGTAGGCCTGTCATTGTCAGGGACTGAAGATCCATCTGCTAAGTTCCAGAAAAATAATGAGACAGACACATGAGGGTTTTTTTTTTTTTAATGTTAAATAAAGATTTCTTCTTACCCCCTACCTGTTTCATTCCTAGTCTTTGTTTCTCTTGCCCTAAGACTTTCATGCTTTTCAAGAGCTGTGGTTTTGCTGCTTAGTGGGAAGGCTCAGTAAGTTAAAAAGTTTATATCTGAGAGAAGTTGGATTTTTCTTTCAGCTACTAGCTTCTTCAACAGAACTGATTTCCATTCCATTGTTTTAAATTGGCCTAGTTTGATATTGGCCCATTCCACATTGATCGAAACAGGCCCCAGAATGAAATAACTTTTAAATTTGAAAAGCTGAAAATGTTACTGAAATTTACCTTTTGGAGGACTTTTCTGTGTCTATAGTTTCAACTATATAGAACTGTAGAGGGAAAAACTAGAGAGAAAAGCTTTTCACTCAGGTGGAGAGAAGAGGGAAATAGCTTTTGCCTGATTCTCCTCCAATTTCTTCTTGAACTAGGATATGTTAAGAGTTCAGTTAAACAGAAAATTGATTTCCCATGCCTGGAAAAAGACTGAGCACATTTGCAGATCAAGAAGTTCAGATTAAAATTTGTGGGAATTACCAGATTACCTATATATTCTTAAAGAAACAGACATTAAGCTGATGAACTATTTTGAAATACATCTGTTGGACTCAGGCACAAAAATGTTTAGACTCTCAGATACAGTATCTCTTGGATTTTTCAAATGTACTTGAAACTAGTAAGACCACTCCCCAGAATCAGAGCATCCCCCAGCTTTGCTCTGTCCACTTCCCTAAATCTGTAAGTATGCTTGTAACTTCATTCCTAGGAAGACTGGAAATGTTCAGGCATGTTATTGAGCAAGGCCAGTGGAAGTAAATATTAATAGCTTAGATAAGAATAAAGTTTCTATAAAATAAATGTTGCTGAATGCCTCATTCTGCTTTCCAAAATGCATGACTCCTCCTGAAGCCAATAGGATTAAGGTAAAGTTGGAAGATAGTTCTCTCTTACTCTGAAAGAAGATATTTAAAATAGAGTTATCTCTTGCCTGCAGCCTGTAAAGGAATTTTCATAGGTGTTAAACCATAAACACCTTTTGGAAGGCTGGCACAATGTGCACTATGCATATTTATAGTTAGAATGCCTCAGGTCTGTATTTTAAACACATAGTTCTGCTCTAATAGTGTCAGTAAACTGTAGGTTGGCTTTATCTTGATTTGGATATGAGAATCGGACTACATATCTAGAGTTGATGACAGTATGTTTTATAGCTGGCTACCTGCTTTGCATGGCATGGATTTCAGTGCTGTTCTGGCATTTCATACGTTAATTTAGTGGAAAGACCAACATTAACACCTCCCATGTGGAGCGGAGCAGTGCGGTAAACTGATAGCAGAAAGGCCTCCCTACTTGTAAACAAGCCCACTAGATGTCCCTCCAGCTCTTTGCGATGCTAATGCAAGGCTGATTTACTCAGACCAAATGGCTCTAAGATGAAGAACACTGCATTTTATGCCCCATATCTTGCATACGTAGCTCTTCCCGGGTTCCTACAGAGGTTAGGAGTCCAACATAAATCCAGTTTCAGAAGGTGAAGGTAGGCATCTTCCTTACAGATGTGTACACATGTGTTTTTGATCTTTCAAATTCCTTCTGTCCTTCTAACTTTCTTTTTTAACAGAAATTTTGCAACGTTTTGAATGGAAAGAAAGTGCAGTCTCTCTATGGATAGTGGGCAGATATAAAACTGGAGTGGAAAAGTGAATGCATTTGTAGGCTTTGGCTGTCTTTTTACAGGAAAATGACAATTTAGCTCAGTCTCAACATTTCTGCTCTGCAGGTGAAGACCAGTCTAGGAGTTAATCTAACATGGCAGTCTAATTAAGTGGCCTGATCAGCCATTCAGTCTTACTATGAAAGTGGCCAGCTCAGGTACCTCAGAAAGTTGAGGCACATTTACACTACACCCTGAAAGGTGAAGATTAATCTAGTCTAAAATGCTATTAGCTCTGTTCTGTACTTTCTTCTGCTCCCTCTGAACATGTAATCTCTGCTTCCATCTTGCTACTGTCCTGATGCTTGTGACATCTGGAAATGTAGTTCCAGAGTTTGAGTAAATATCATGTGAGAGGATATTCTATTTTGATTGAATATCCTTTTACTTTTGTGCTTTGACACAGAGAAAATTAATCTCTCAGTTTGGTTCTTTATATATTTTAATCCCTTAGCCTCTTATTCACCTGTTTTCTAAGGAAAATAATCCTCAAATTTTTACAATTTCTACTGATACCCTACTCTTTCTCATCACATTTTCCTTGAATTTCCTCCCTCAATTTCTCTGTGTTATTTTTTTCTTGGAGCGGTGACTAGTGTGGCATAAATTTCTGTAGATGACAAAACCACAGGAGATGAGGGTAATATATTGCTAACTTCTTAACAAGGTCACCACTTCATACATAGCTTTCCCCCACCAGCAAGATGTGTATGGAACAGTATGTCCATATTTTTGTTGGCAAGATAATATACTAGGAATATTAGATGTAGGCAAAAAAAAATAGCTAATATACAGAAAAAATACCCCTTTGGGTAGCTTAATCTCTAAGACTACTCATATAATGATTACACAGACTGATAGCTATTTTTAATAGAGATAAGATTGTGTGGGAAATAAGGGATACTGCTTGAGAATTAAGAAGTGCCTCTGTTGTTAGATTTAATGTGACCATTCCATTATCTTCTGCTTGCAGTGCATCCTGTCTCTCAAAGCACATCTCCTGTACAGTGGTGTAGCAGGTGTATTTAGATACAGAGGTAACAGAGAGGTAATAAGTGCTCTGTAGAAACCTCTGCTGGAGGTCAGGGATGTAAACATTATAGGGCAGACTCTAGCATTTTAATCTTCTGCTGTAGATTTATTCTATAATCTCAGAGAGAAGAGAAGCTTGGTTATGTGATGTGGTAACCAAAAGCAAAGAGATCTCACTCAATAAACCTGGTGATTCAAAGAGAAAAGAACAGTGCTATTTCAAACCAGAGCAATAGCTCCCCAAATGTGCTAGGTTCCTTCTGGTCCAGCTGTGATCGGCATAGCCCAGTTATGAAATTTAATATTATTGAACTGAAGATGTGGGTAAGACAGGGTGGAAAGTATGAGTTTCTCTGCATGGAGATGCCAAATGCCTTAGACATATCTAGCAATGACAGGGGGTTGGAGTCAGGATGGGGGTAAAGAGCATAAAAAGAGGCAGCAATGTTGCTGTGTTGATTTACATTAGTAAATCAGACCACTGGGCTCTGAATCTGCTCTGGCACAGAAGAGCACTGCTTCAAGCCCTTATCAATAAAACAAACTAACCCATAACCAAAACACAAGGTGATAACACTACATCTCTATTAAAGGCAAAGATAAAATTCTGGTTTTGTCTGTTGAGAATGTGACACAAATCACGTACAACGTTTTTCTCTGACCACAGGCACATGGGAAGTTTAGAAAACTGCAAGCTAATTCACTGTGGGAAAAATATTCCCAGCTACGTATATCGAAAAAAGGATGGAAAATTAGAGTGGCCAGTCAGAGTTATCCCTATGCTTGTAGGATTTCCTGAAGCAAGCACAAGTGGGGAAGCTAGTGATATTGCCCTGTACTGGTAATTTGGAAGCCAGGACTCAAATGTAGAAGGATCCCTACAAACGTGTAACAAAAGGATAGGATGGGTTTTACCTTGAATATTTAACAGTGTCAGAGACACATCCAACCATTTTGATGATGGTATAGACTGTGTTCTTATGCAGACTGGGTTGCGAAGGAGTTTCTCAGGGCCTAGCGATCATAAGGGATCTGCTGATCCCCTGTATCCCCATGACACCTCCCTCTTGGTCTTTCTAGCCTGCTTTGATCTTTTGTGCCTGCTGTTGTTTTGTTGCTGTTCCTGTGGTATTGCCTGCCACGGACAGGAAGGAGCATTAGAAGAAGAAATTAGCAACATGTTTTCCCCTTTATTTTCTGCTCACCTTTTTTCCTAACCCTCCCTTCCTTCTCTCTCCTTAGATCATGGGAAACCAAACAAGGGAAGGAAGATTAGGGAGGCTGTTGGGAAATTCCTTTCCTATCTCTGTTCCCCTTCTGAATGAAAAACATGCGCCTGTACTAGTCCTCTAATTCCTTCTAGTGCTAAAGTTGTCATTTTGTGTCTGTATCTTACCCAACCACCAGACTCTGTTTTCCTGTCCTGTTCCCCTGTTTGCCAGATGCTGTTTTTAGGGATTATTAAAGAAAAAGGATCATTATTTGTTGGTTAGTCAGTCATATCTATGACAGAAGTCTTCAGAAGGGCAATATTCCTTAAATTCTTTGCTGCTGAAGTTAATAATTCACATTTTTCTAAGTATCTCATTGGCAATGTTGAGAGTCTATATGAAGATAGATTTCAGGATCAAGTCATTGTTACAGAAATTGGCTCTTGTTATTCAAGTAGTACATGGTATCATCTGCACAAAATTTTTCACTTTGGATCAGGGATGCAAACCGATGTAATACTTTGAGGGTGCTATTTGCCATCTCAGACATATAAAGATGGATGCATAAACATCTGGCCTTGCTTTACTTTGTAAGAGAAGCTGTACTACTGATCCTTGGCTGGACAGATGGTCATAATTTATCATGTAAAAAGAAGCATCAAACTATGTAGGTTTCTCTGTGTAATACTCTTCAGGGTGGTTGCCACAGGGAAATAATTCACTTCTAGTTATTTAGAAAATATCTTAAAATTCCTGCCTGTTACACCTCAAGTCTTCCTTGCAAAACATAAGACAGAGAACAAATCAACCAAGCTAATAGCATACATACGATATGTTTTCCTCTTGGACAAAAATGACTTATTTTGGATTGACTGACAAGAATAATATCTTCTTTACCTTATTTATTAGTATTTTAGAAATTAGGTAATATTAACAGGATAATGGAAAATCAGGACATAAACATTACTTGTTAAACACTGAAATATCTTCTGTAGTTCAAACAATCGCAACAGATAATTCATGACAATAAAGCCAAGCAAGAATGCTATTGTTTTAGATGGAAATATTTCCATGTCAGTAAGGATTTTATGTATATTTTATGTATATGTCTGCTTGCTTTCTTTGTCTTTTAGAATGTGCCATTTGAGAAGTCAACTCTATATAGTAACTCACAGCAGGTGCAATTCTATTACTTTGAAAGACATAGGTCCATAATTGCCAAAATCCTCCTCAAATATGTCTATTTGGAGTAGACTTTACAGGCCAAAAACCAGTCATGAGTAGGATGATAAGGATATCAGATTCCAGACCTGCAACCTACTAAATATCAGTCTGATACAAGGCTATCACAAAGTTCTACTTCCCTCTGATGACACTGTTTTAAATAACACAACTGAAAAAAGTTCACTTGTGAAGGATGGTAAGACAGTCCTATCCTGGAGAACTTGGAGAAATCATAGAATCATAGAATGGTTTGGGTTGGAAAGGACTTTAAAGATCATCTAGTTCCAACCCCCCTGCCATGGGCAGGGACACCCTCCACTAGACCAGGTTGCTCAAAGCCCCATCCAGCCTGGCCTTGAACCCCTCCAGGGATGGGGCATCCAGATTGCATCTAAGTTGTGTATTTGGGATTGTCTGTCTGTGGAAATTTAGTTTGTGCTTATGAAGTTCACACATGGCTATGTTCGTGATTGCATGGTGTAATGTACATGTTCTAGGGATACAGCTAGGTGAGATCATTTGTATGCACTCAGCTTTCACCACAAAGGATAGGTTCATATTTTAACAAGGGTAATCTCTCAACCCATAACTTAATTACCTTGTCATGAGGATGAAAGAGGCCATTTGAAGATCCGGATACATTTTCCTTCTTCACTGTCCCATCCCTTTTTGATTGTTAGTTCTCAGGAGAAGAAATGTATGACTGGAAGTGAGGCTAAACCTCTCCTCACTGTTCTTGGAGAGCTTGACAACCTGAATTTTTAATGAAACCATTTCTTGCGTTTAATCATAGAATCATAGAATCATTAA
>NW_010109547.1:0-1420 GCF_000699245.1 Pterocles gutturalis
GGCTCGGGGCGGTGGCAGCCCGGCGCCAGGCTGCACCCGGCACCGGCACCGGCTCCGCACCGACGGCACCTCCGGGGAGTCTTTCCTAATGTACTCTTCTTCCGTCGCTTGGCTTTGCTTACTTTAGCTCGGTGACTCCTGCAAGTTTTTTGTTTGCAAGTCTGAGCCAGCATTAGGATGGTTGGTTGGTCTGAACACCCAGAAATTGTTCCTCGCTCCCTGAGCACAACCAGCCCATTCCTGGCGACAGCGGCCCGGGGGCAGTCACCCAAGCTGGAGAGGGACAGGGTGGATCTTCAGCTCCCGTTATCGACGTCTCAACTTGCAAGCAGCAGCCCATGAGACCTAAAGAACTCCGTGGATATGCGTTCAGATCCCTCCTTTTCCAAAACTCCTGTGCAATGAACATAATAGAAACTTACAGTCTACCTGGGTTTTGTTTTTTTCTTTTGCTTGTTTGTGGGATTTTTTTGTTTCCTTATGAGGAACATGTCAAGTAAGATAATTGCCCATCTAGCTTACTGCTCTTTATCTCCAACGGTGACTATTAGCAGCAGTCAGGGAAAGACACAAGAAACACAGCGAGTACAGAGTGACTAGCACATCATCCTGTGTTTCAGCAACCAGGGGTTTTGCGTCTCCCAAGATAAGAGGCTGCTTCTGGAACATCATATTTTAAGAGGCATGGACTGAGCTGTGCTCCACTCGTTCGTCTATACTCTCTCCTGCTTCCCTTCCCCTCCCCTCCTGAGTTACCATTGTATTCATATACATCCTCCATGCTTTACACTCTGCATCTGGCTGAAAGCACTGAATAGTATGAACCCTTGTAATAAAATTTGCTTTATTGTAACAGGTGTTGTTGATGGGGTACATAGGTCAACACCCAAAATTTGAGATTTGTAACCACGCAATGGACACGGATCTGGTAAAGACATAGAAAAGCACAAAGTTGTTAGAGAAATTTTAAAATATTTTGAAATATCCTGTGGAGATGGCTCAATACGCATGATTTTAACCCTTCAGAGAAGAGGTTATGAAGAATATCATAGCCTTGTATTCCTCATTTTTTAGAAACACGTGTCTTGGACACTATCTGCTTTTCAAAGGCATTGAGCATTTCTGGTCCCAGCTGGCTCCAGGAAGAGCCTGGGGAGCTAGTTAGCACCTGTGAAGCAAGGCCAAGTGAGTCCATCGTTGCAAGGCTGGGACAGAGAGATTCAGTATAAGTCAAAGGAAAACATCTATAAAATAACTCACAATTATATGTAAAACATTATTTCTCTAGAATCTTGTAAGTTGGAACTTGTAGGAATAGGAAAGGCTTAATGATCTGCAAAAATTGTGTTTTTTTTTCCTTCTCCACTAATAGAAAACTTCAGTTCTGATTCAATGGGTTTGTGACATCTCAGACTCAGCT
>NW_010109547.1:1440-9918 GCF_000699245.1 Pterocles gutturalis
TTGGCTTGTATTTCTGGCCATAATGGTCAGAGTTGAAATGATAGAGCAAAGCCTTTGTAGGAAATTGGTTTACCCGATTACTCCAAAGCACTCTCCCAGGAAAGAACAGTCAGAGGATGGGCAACTTGGTCTAAGGTGTTGTTTTTTTCTTAGATCCCTATAATTTTAAGGGCGCTTTTACTATGGAAGATATTTGAAGAAGCACTATTTAAGTAACAAATCAGAGAGGCATATGATAAAAGTAGTTATTACAATGCTATAAAATGTACCTTACCATTTTGATTGAATAATTTTTGTGTGAAGGTGTATTGAAAAAGATTTCAGAACTCTTATGAGCTTTAAGCATGTGCCTTTTGAACAACTTCACAGAAGAATGTTTGCTCCTCAGTGACATTGTACAGTTTCTCTACAAAAAGACAGAATCTTCGCATTTTTCAGACATTCAAGGGACAATATTTAGAAATTGTCTTGGACCTAAATGGAAGGGTGCATGATATGTAATTTACAGGACATCATCTGCCTCTTAAATAAGAAAACCTTGCAGTACTAGGAAACATTCAACATCTGCTTTCCAACATGAAGCTTTTCTTTTTGGGAAATGAAATGGACAAGAATACTGAACTATGACAAAAACTGCTTAAAATAAACATGCACACACACACCCGCCATGTTTTTGTTGATATTTACATTTAGTTGCTTACTCTTCCTGGGCAGATTTGCATTCATGGTCCCACTGCCTTGTTCTTACAGATGATGTAAAATTTACTATGACCCCATAATCTCGGTATTACAAGTGCTGAATACCGTTGTAAATGTCAAAGAAGGAAACAGTGGAAATTCATCATCTCCATCCCAGTGTCTGAAATGTTAGAGGGATAAGTTTATAGATTTAGGAACAGTGTTAGAGAGAGAGAGAGCCTCAAAAATTGTGGAACAGCATACAAGGGATTCCCCCAGCACTGGTGCTCTCATAGGATGGTATTGTCACAGATCAAGGTGAGATGCAAACAGCACAGGCATAGAGAGACTGACTGCCCATTTTCCCTTGGATTCTACAAAATGCATCCTAGCATTCTGTATCGTATTCATTTTGCATCAGAGAAATAAAGTGAATAACAGTAAGTAACTTAACTACAGAAAGATTCATGGGGTAAAGAAGTCTGACCTCCCGAGGCCTGTAAATAACACAGATTATCTTTGCAATCGGACTAAAGGAATCTGGAGTCTCGAGGCAGAAATGACTGAGTAATCACTTGGATTGTACAGATCACTACAGATCTTGGATTGTACAGAATCACTACTTCTGACCTTGAATTCTATTTTATCTGTTTCCCATATCTACATATCTTATTAGCCTTATATCTTTATGCATTGTATCTTCTTTGTTTTCATTCTCATGGAATTGTGTATAGACATGTGTACACATACATATATAATAGGCACATACAGAAATTATATCCATCTATTTGGTTATGTTGTGAAGAAATCCAACAGACTGCACTGTTAGCTTATAAAGGTGCAGGTAACAACTTGAAATGTATGCGCTTCCTGAGCAATTCATTACATTTTAGTTTACTGTGTATTCCCAATCTCAGAAGGAAGTTCTACTATAATAGATAACTGATTTCATTAACAAAACAAGAGTGCAAGTAGTGATAGCTAGTAAATCTTAGGAGGAGAGCTTGGCAGGGGGGTTGAAACTTGATGATCTTTAAGGTCCTTTGCAACCCAAACCATTCTGTGATTCTATGAAAAGAAAAAAACACCAGCTACTGAAAACACTGATAAAAACTTATCCTAGCACATTCAGAATTAACTAACACAATTATTTATTCCCACTGGTTTAGGGCGGTTTTTCCAAATACAGTTTCTATAAAATTTTTAGTAGCATTAAAACCTCTAATCAACTTCCAAATACAGAAAAAAAATATTTCTGTGCTATTTTTTTTTATTTTAGTACTGATATTATAATTTAAAGAAGCTGATATATCACATCTCAGAGGTGGCTGTGTTTCAGTGGCAGTTAAAATGATCTCTCTGCGATCATTATCTTCTTACAGAATTGTTTTCAGACCCACCAAGTGCATATCTGCAAGTGTTGTTTGGAGTCCTCAGCTGAAATGAGCTACCTAAATGCCGAGTATAAGTATTCTTCTCCTTTCAACAGGGTGTTGAAATGGAGCTACTTGAATTACAAAAGTTTTCTTGCATTATGTAGTCTTACCTGCAGGGAAAACTTCACATTCCACTATAGTTGGCTTTCTTGATCATTGTGCAATTTTCTCTGGGAATCAAAGCTTAGTCTAATTAAAACCAATCTTTTAAAAATCTATACTAGAAGTTGCATTTTTGCTTCTTTATAACAGCTTTGATCCAAAGGTGAATGGAACTTATAAAACAGGATATAAAGTGAGCTTCTAAACTGCCTGTTGTTGAGCCCATTAAGAGCAACAGGAGAGTCCAGACTAGGACCTTTGAGAGTAGATCTTACTCCGCTTCTTTTCGTACTGAGTTTTGAATTACAGTTTTCTGGACATATATGTTGTTTGACTCAGAAATAGAAATTGTAACAGAGGCCATGTATTTCACAATATACTAGAAATTTTCAATAGTAGTTCTCTTTGGAAAACTCACATTGCATTATAAACCTAAAGATTACAAAAGTAAATTGTTTATGATTCTGTTTAAGGAAAGCAAATTATATATTTGGATACAGTCAGAAAATGCTCTGTCTTTCTATATTTTATTGATGATCACGTCAGCACTTCTGGGGATCAGTCTGCTAGAATCAGTGTAATGGTAGTATGCTAACACAATGTCGGCCGTAGTCCTTAGAACCACAGAGTACTCAGGATTTTTGTCAGCACGTATCCTGAATTACAGCCAATTTACAACCTGGTTTCAAGATTCTTTATTAAATTTTTTCTCTCCAGTAGAACATTCTGGAATTTGCAGAGGGCTGCTAATAGCTGCAGACGAACTGGGAGGAGCTGAGAAAATAGATTTAAGTCTGGAATGCTTTCAGATTTAATTTGTAATGCAATTTGTTTTTACTTTTATTGGATTATCATATATTCCAGATATGTACTTACATTTGAAAATGCTGAATTAGCTAGCAAAAGCAAAGCACAAAAATAGGGAAGCTTCCACATTAATTTTATTGTGTTTATCTTCTGCTAGCACGTTCCTTGTATCTACCACTATCTCAGAGTCTAAAACCATGTAATATACTGAGCCAAAATCACAAGAACTAAAATGTACTGGAAAACAAGGGTCTAAATCCCGAGTTTTGGAAACCCTACCTGGTTGATCAAAGGTAGAGGGAAGAAAAGAAGAGGTCTTTGGCCGCATCAGCTCTGCAGTAAAAGATGCTTTTTTCATGCATCTCCAGGTGCATGTGGGAACACATGCATGCAGGTGTGTGTCTGCATGCCAGCACTTCTGGTCACAGGCATCTGTAGCTGTGTGCTCTATCAAGAAGAGCCTATGCTTAATTCATCACTATGCTCATCTTCTGTGTCTTCCCTTGAATACATCTATGCTGACACTTATACTTTAATCATGACTGCTGCTACTGATTTTAGCAATGCTTGTTGCATGACACGGCGGTTTTAATGACCACAAGAGAAGAAATATGTGTAATTCACAATTCATGATGAAAGGGCAAGACATTTTCTCCAAAATCTTTATGTCAATATAGTGCTCAAAAAAGTACTTACCTGATTAGAGAATTTTCAACACAAAACAAATTGTACTTATCAGGTTAATGTTTTAGCAATTCTCATGGCAACAGTCCTTCCCTGCTAAGACTGAAATGGCTAAGATTTATACAGCATTCACATGATTTACTAAATATGAAATCTTTTCATATGAAACTGCTGAAAAGATTTCCTTTTCAGTGAGACCCTTCAATAAAGGGTCCTGGAACTGAGAAAAAAATCAACATTTTACATGGCCATTTTGATGGGCTTGAAAAATGTCCTCTTACAGCTGAAAGAGGGCAACTGACTGCTCAGTTCTCAGTTTCTTGGTGTGATCTTCAACTTAAAAACAAACAGGAACATCATTACCTATTCCTTTTCAGCTATACTATTCACCTTATCTACCACTTTCATTCAGAATTCTTCTTTTCAATAGTTGTTCCTTTCTGCAAGCTCTGTTGAAGGGGGGCAATACTTTCTATCACACAGTTCACATAGTTACTAGCTTCAGAAACTTTGATAGTATCAGTTCTTTACCCTTTATGTCAATCTTGGCAACTCCTTCCTGGGAAAATAAAATGCCTCTGACATTTGGGAGAATATCTCTTTAGAGGGTTTTACAGATTCTATTTAGTGAACTTTCATGTGTCCTAAATGCAACCATATTCTTCTTACAGCAATTATATACATGTGTAAGAATGTCAATGTTATTATACTTCTTATGTGGCTCAATTTTCTACTCAAGTACTTCAGCATTCTTTAAAAAGTTTAATTTTCAGCCCCCTTCTGTGAGAAGAAAAATAGCGTAGACACTAGACTAGCAATAGCATTTCTGTGGTTTTCATAGAGGATACAGTGCCAACAGAACCTCCCATGTGTTCTCATGCAAGAATAACCCTGGCAAATAGGTGAGGTATATTTTATTGGCATTTTCATTGTCAGCGGTGGAAAGTTGTACCAGTCAACCATATAAAACAGTGATTTTCATATACATCTTGATGAACTTATGCTTCTCAAAGCTATTTATCTGAAACAACAATGAACAACAGAATCAATGTTTAATATAGGATGAGTTCAACAGCATTGATGACTCCTGCATGCCTGCCTCCATTACTTTCCTAAGGATATGCTTCCAAAATTCCCGAATCTCTCTAGTACTACATTTGCAGCTCATTGAAATTTGTATGAGTTTCTGCACTGATTTCAGCTAGTTTTAAATTAAGCTACATGTAAAAAACCCCACTCTCCTAAGCTCTATCTATATATTTTTACTACACTCGAATTGTAGCTCATCAGTTAGCTCCTGTATTTTTTCTCCATTTATCCAGCCTCCTCTGCACTTCTGGGCTCCCTTCCCAAACTCTCTTCCCGATCCACAAGTACTACTGGAGAAGTCCCAAAAACATAAAGCCTGCAGTAAAATATAGAAAATTCTCTTCAGTTTCTGTGTCATTTGTAAAGTTCTTTTGTGGACCAAAGTAATAAACATGTAAGTGTAATCTGTTAGGAAATAAAATATCCTCCCAGCCTTACAGTCATAGATTAGACTTACTAACTTTTTCAGGATGTTCTTTGCATTTCAAACCATCTGCAAGAAGGCAAGATTGAAAGAGTGGAGTTTCAGTTATATTTATTTTCATTTTTCAGTCTGTTGTGCTTGTCTACATGATTATTTTTTGGTAACCAAAATAATACCCCTTAACCCCAAACAAAGAAACTTCAAAACATATGATTTAAAAAGGTCAAAACCTAATAGCAAATTAAAGATAAAATACCTACTTGCATACAAATAAACGCTATGGAATCAGAAGCTTAACATTTGGATACTTGGTATATTTTGGAAATCCAAGATATATCTTCTCTATGTTTCAAGCTCCAATGTATGCAATGAAACTGTCCATGAGATACCCTAAGGAAAATTTTACAGATCTAATAGTACTACTGTATCCTTTACTGACGTGTTTCTGGGATGACCAGAACAGACTAGTCAGGACTCTAGATTCTATAGAACATTGTAGATTAATTAAAAAAATGAAATAGAAAAGGCCAAAAAAACCAAACAAACCTCACATAAGGTAAAACAGGGTGAGATTCGTATGGATTCTGTTACTCACTTGTTCCAAGATTGACTTTGAGCATTTCAATGAAATCAGCAGAGTTTGCTATGCATCTGACTTGTGAAAGGTACTGTTCCAAATTGCTCCCTTTGGGGCCCCTTGTGCTGGTCACCTCTTTGAAGTCCATTGGTAGCTGAGTTAACACAAACGTCTAATCCAAAGAGTCAGAGTGTGCCACAGATACCAGCTAAAGAGAGAATCTGCTCAGCAGAACCTCTGTAATTATCAAGAAGACATGAATTGCCTCCTAGAATTTAGGGTGAATCTGAAGTAACTATAAGGAAATGTGTAATTTATTTTAAAATGTAGTACACAATACGATGAGCAGTGAATCATCGTTAAAGAATTTAGAGATGCTTCTGAAGATATAGGTGCACTTTAATGCTGAGATGTTTTCAGAAGAACATTTTCTTCATTCTTAAATGTGTGGTTTGTTTGGGTTTTATTTTTTTTCATTATTCAGCCACTACACTGTCTTATAGGTGAACATCCTGTGGCCAAACTGATTTGGATATATTTAGTTGATCTATATTTAGTTTTCTCCTCATCTACTTCTGCTGTGCTTCATTTGCATAAACTTTTATTTGCACCATCTCTTTTGTACCATACTTTTTAGTGCTTTTAATTCACAGACTGCATGGGGCTAGGTTCCTATTCTTTGTCTGGCACACTTGGATGACTGTGCATTTTTTGAGGTGTATCCGTGATTTTCCTGTTTGCCCATCTCTTATCATTATTTTAAATATGCCCATTATCTACTTGAATATCTGTATTTTACAAGATCAGTGTCTTTTTTGCTACCTGACAATATTATTTTCTCTCTCATTTCCATAGATGGCTCAATTAATGTTTCTAACAGTGTTTCTGTTTCATGTTGCTTGGTGGCTGTAAGTCTTTCCATGCAAAGCTTTTTACTTCTCAAGTGAGAAGTGCATTTTTGAACACGAGTGATCATCAGTTGTAACCTTATTGAAATATTCACCACTATTTTAGTGTTTGTCCCCGCTGAAATGAAGATTTGTCATTGACTTTTAGCAGAACAGATCAGATTGTTATAACAAACAAAACACTTCCTTTCAATAGAGGAGTTTATTTAGGATATGACAGCTCTACAAAGCTGTTCAATCCCATGCATAGGACTAACCTGATGAAACTGAAAAACCGAAACAGTTGAACTCTATCAGATCCTTTTTGGCCAATACCTTAAAATGGTATTAGTGTGCTAAGTAATTGACACTCTCAAAAACCTTACAGGCTTTGGTCCATTTCTGTTCACTGTCTTATGATAGTACTTAAGTGAGTCCTAAAAAAAATGTTTCAGACTTTAGGATTACTATCAGATTTTATAATAGTTTTCAAATCTTATTTCAACTCATCATTCATTTATAAAGATGTCAAGAGAAAGACTAGAGCTGCAAGATGAGCAGAAATTCTACAATCTATTTTAAAGCCTAAAGTAAATAATTTCAAAACTTTAGAAGACAACGAGTCAACAGTTCATTAGCTAATCACATTTTTTTAACTGTGATTTGGTCTAGAAGTTGGAAGAAACACATGAGAAACCCTGAGAGTTTAAAGTTTCTGACTGATCTCTAAATCAAAAACAGCTGAGCAGATTTAAATATTTTGTGTAAACAAATTTGCATCCAGGCTGCTAATCTGCATGCCAGCTTTCGGTTTGACATTTTCTGAAATGATGGAAAAATGCTAAGCCCTTAATGCTAAATGGAGTTCATAATGGAAAAGCTGACAGACCCATAATTACCTGTATTGTGATTCTGCTGAAAGCTTCTTTATCTGTCTAATCTTTCACAATGGAGTTAAATATATAAATTCTTGAAAGGAGGAAAAAAGGAACTTTATGCTTGTAATGCTGAGCTGCAGCAATGCTACATTTTCTTCCAGGCATCCACATATGGAGGCAGCAGTGACAAAAATGTATTTGAAAAAAGATGTAGCATTTCCTGTGGAACTGTAAAAGCAGCCAGTGATGCTTAAAAGTTTAACTTAACCTCAGTTTTTCAGTCTTTTTGAGTCACCTTCAGGTAAGGTGCAAGTAAACAGGCCCAATCCACTATTTTTAATATGGCAACGAGGAATTGTCGTAGAAGAAATTTGTTACTGACTTGACATGGCAAAAAGCAGATGCTTCAGTTCCAGGATCAGCTATTTGCTCATCTCAATATCTTCCTTAACATCACCCTGCCCTTCTTGACATGTGGAGATCAGGACTGCAGGCAGTGGTCAAGCTGTGGGTACATCAGGGTTTTGTGTACAGGGATAAGTTACACTCTGGTGTACTTTCTTTGTCTTCCTGATCATGCTTAATATTTGGGGAGGGAGGGCTTAATTGCCATGGAACATGAAAACAATTATTTCAGAGACATGTCAGTGACAACTTTGAGATCAATACGTTCCAAGTTCAGCATCATGCAGGTATCATTTAGATATATTTTTCTATATGCATATTAATCTCTGAAACTAACCTACTTATGCATTTGCACACCCATTCATTTTGTGAGGACATTCTGGAGTTCCTTACCATTGGTGCATCATTTGAATACCGAAAGGATCTTAGCAGCATCTCCAGTCTATTTCAACTTACTCCATTTCCTTGCTCCATTGGAGCATTGGAGTGACGGCGATGGTGGACGAAGGGA
>NW_010109548.1:0-3327 GCF_000699245.1 Pterocles gutturalis
ATTTTTATTGTTATAAAATTTATATTATGTTATATTACAGAGTTATATAACTCTACTGTTGCTGCTGTGCTAGACTTTACTATATTTTTATGGGTTATTATCTTCCTTATCACAAACATCCCTCTGAATGACTGAAAGCAATTTGCATGTAGATTTTAAAGATTAGTAATAAAACAATTCAATTTATTTAAAAAAGTTTTTTTTTCAGCAGAATATTATTTTTAAGTGAAAAAGCTTGGTTGAGTTATAATTCTTAAAATACTAGTTTTTCTGCTAAAACTTACACCATCAAAGCCACAACAAAGACACTCAAACCAGAAAGACCCAAAGGAGAATACATGTAGACTGAACTGAAACAGAAAGACTTTCTTTGTCTTTTTGATTTGTAAGAAAAATAAGATATGCACACAAAAGTTATTTAGGCTAACTTATTATTATCCCTAAACTAAGTATTCAGTTCTTCCTGCAATTATTCAGCCAATTTTTTCTGTGTCTTAATTTTGTATGATTAATTTGTATTACTAGTTCAAAAGCAAAACTTGAAACTTGAATTTTGAGACAGCTAACAAGTCTACATTAAAAAGAAAAAACAAAAAAAAAAGCTTTAAAATTTTGAGGATCTCATGTGACTAGGACTTGACTCGAGTTTTACAAACATTCAAGGTTTTCAAACTACACCTTTGTTTAAGAAAAGACAAAGTAAAAGTTTTTCTTGAGTACTAAGCTCAACCATCTCAGGTAAAACAAACTCTTTTAAGACTCGTTCACACAGCAAATGCCACAGATGAGCTGAACAACTCAAGACTATAAATCAGGACCCTTTAAATTATGTCTGGCTTTAGAAAAAGAAAAAAAAAAAGGTGCACGTTCACATTGCTACATTTAATAATCAGTGCTTGAAACACTGCAGTTTGGTTCCTCTTGTCTAATCTGCGTGTTCTCCTGGTATTTAGAGAGCACAGATGGAGACAGCCTTCATTCTAACGAGTTTGTGGTTAAACTTAGAGGTAATGTATTTTCTTTTCATTACAGGAAGTAAGATTGGATTCAAAAACTGTAACTGCAATAGCACTGGGCATTGACACTGTAGTCCAAAGTTTTTAGAACCCTTCGCTCTTAAGATTTTAGTGAGCTGGGGAAAAAAGCCAACAACAAACCAAACCAAAATAAACCAAACCAAACCAAAACAAACAAAACCAAAACAAAACAAAACAAGACAAAAAAAAGAAAAGAGAAAATATTTTACAATGCTTTCTTTATGCATTTTATGATTTAGATATGTAAATCTAATGGTTTAAAGTCAACAGCCCAGGTATAAGTAGCAGGATCTGAAGAGGAATAAGCCCTCACTGAATTTCTGCACTTCAGCAAAATGTGTGAGACCTTGCTCTATAGCTCTTTCTTTGTGGTACATGCATAGCTACACATCTTCCACCGAGACTTTCTTATGGTATGTTCAAACAGTGATTATTCAGCGGGTTTCATTAGAGTTGACTCCTGTGTGTGAGAGCAGGAGGAAGCTGTAACCTAAATTCAGCCTGTGTAAGCTTAAGCTTTTAAAGACATAGTCTAAGGTAAAAGCCCAACCAACTGAAAAGCCTTCAGTCCACACTGAAAGAAGGCTGGGAACCCAATCAGTTCAGCCAAACTAAGATCTCTGTCATGCATTAAGAGTGCAGATTTGTTTCTCTATCAAAGGGATCCAAGATGGCTGGTACTTGTGGTTAAAGTGTTTCCAGTAGGCAGACGGCTGTCTCAGGATACATGATTTTGGATAAAACCAAACCAAACCAAAGAAAGCCTCCAAAACTAAGAGCTGGATGCAGAACTTTTCTCCTCCCCGTTCTTTCTCTGGTTTGTACTTTGCAGACTTTCTCCTAAATTCAAGGTTGATGATGTAATTGTGACTGAAGGAAATGCAGCATTTAGCTTCTCTTTAGAGGCTTTTTTTGGTAACACACCACATATTACATTTCTTGCTTGTCATTACATCCTGCCAGGTTTCTGGCACCATATATTTTCTTTACTTCAAATTTACTAGTATGCATTATTCATTGAGGAAAAAAAAAAAGGGGGGGGGGGGGGGGGGGAGGAGAGGCAAAAAAAAAGAGAAAGGGAAGAATAATTTGCATTTCCTGATTGGAAGCCAGGGATTATTCATCATTGCCCTGTACATCTCTCATAAAGATGATAAATGAATGTATATTAACTGAACTCTAAACCAAAATAATGTGTTTTTCTAAAAGTTTTGCAGAGCTGCATTTCCATCGTAATTAGTTTACTTTTTTTAATCAAGTGCTGTTAAACCACCATCAAAATGAAAGCTGAATTCTGAACTGCTTAAAGGAGGTGGGAGAAAGTAATGGACTATTCAGTGGTTTTTTTCCTTCCTCTTTTAGTACTGCAGAAAATAAATTCAATCTCTATCTTTAAAATGAAAAAAAAATCTAATAAAAAAAGAAACACATAAAACCCCAAACCCCCCTATACTTAATACAGATAAACCAAATAAAATCAAAGACAAGAACAAAAACAACAACAAGCAGCTTATTCAGGGAAATGGAAGGCTTTTCTGATAAAGAATTATGATAAAATTTCTTATTCTGGTACAAGTGGATGACCACAGTGGCTAGAAGCTTGCTAGAGGGATTTTCCTCACAGGGGACTTAATGATCATTTATACTCCTCAGAAAATAAATGAGGAAGAGATTGGTCCTTTCATCATTTTTTTTGCTGCCTTGATTTTACTGAGGCTGGTCAAAGTTTAAACAAGACACTTGGCCTCCAACACAGGCAGGAACCCGCAACGCTGTTGTTCCCAGCCATCCCCTCTCCTCTGCTGTACCTCTCCTGCCATGCTGAATAGGTGTTTTTTGCTCTGTGATAAACAGAGAGCTGTCCCATATGAGAGGTGATCTTCCAGTGAAGTGAAGACCCTTTGCGTCAGTGACACTGCGATAAGGAGACAGTTGGATCAACTAAGACACTGGGGACAATTTGTGTGTGTGTGTATGTGTTTTGAAGAAACGTGGCTTTTTCTTTTTTTTAAAAAAAATGTGCTTCCCATATACAATTTAACGTACCCTAAATGTTCTTTTCAGCAAATCACAACTGAAAGGATCAAAGAAACTAATCAAAACAAGGCCATGGAAATTTCTGCAGTTTATATTTCCTGGAAGTATTCTCTCTTGTCTGTCTTTGCATTCCCTTTTTTTTTTTTTTCAAATCTTCCCTGTTCTTCCCTTCCTTTTCTGTAACGTTTCTTTTAGTAAAAGAGGGAAGTAAAAGTGAATATCTAGTTTTTAAATGTCTTAATAATTAAAAAAA
>NW_010109549.1:0-16317 GCF_000699245.1 Pterocles gutturalis
CGGTGAGGGACGGCATTGTGCTGTTCTGCCACAGGGTAAAATGGCCTCTCGGCGGATCACACGGGAGACGTTTGATGCTGTGGTGCAGGATAAAGTTAAAAGGTATCGCGTGGAGCGGGGTGATGCTCTGGAGGACACCATCCATCATTTTAAAGGTAACGAAACCCGGGCACGACGTGCCGGGGATTGGATCAGCTCTTCTGGGAGCAGCTATGTTGGATTTCTTGCTTTGCATTTCCATGGATTTGCCTCAAATGTGGACTTGTGCTGGTGTTTTTCCACATCCATTTTTATTGAAGAGGCTCAAGGGTTGGTATGACTGACACTGTTTAAATGTGGAATGCAAATTCCAGGCGAAAAAAAAAATAAATAATTTTGAACAAAGGAATTCTGTTCAGGCTGCATCAGAGAGTGGGTCCGATTTCAGGAAGGTCTCCAGAGGCATCGCTGCGGGATGGAATTCTGTTGATGTCTGATAAATTAAATAAATGTAGGAGTGCATTTGAAGCCTTTGGGTCTTTGTATTTCATGTTATTTTTGGAGAAAAAGCTAAAAGTAGGACATGAATCTAGTGAATGTATACAAAACGTGATCTGCAGATTCTTTCGTCTTCTAAATTTGATGTTTAAAATGCCTAGAAAAATAACTTGGATTAGATTCATAGGAGATTCAGAGTTTTAAAGCGACATCTCTTCTGTTTTCTTCAAGTTGTGTAAGCTGCAAATAAATAATTTTTTTAAAATACTTAATTTGTTCAAGTATTCTTTTGGAATTTAACTACTGGAATTAAGGAATAGGAATTCTTGGATGCTTTTTTTTGTCATGTGTGTTTAGGCATCCTTAATCATTTGTTGCTTTTTGCTTATGAATTATTCAATGAACGTGAGAAAGCAAATGGGAATACCCTGAAGTTAGATATGTGTACTGTTCCTCAGAAGCTTTGTATTGACTCTTGTAAGTGTCTAAATGTGTTTATTAGATTCTTTCCTTAATGCTGTTTGCAGTGCATTGGTGTATTTATGTTTTTATCTTTGCAGCGCCTTCAAGGCCAGTCCCAAGACCAAGATACGAAGAGAGTTTTCATGATGATGGACGATTTACTCACGACAACGCCCAGCACCATCCACACGAGGACTGGAGTGAAAACCCTAGAGATGACTATCCAGGACCTTCTTATAGACCTACTAGTCCTCTCATAAGGAAAGATAACTATTACCATGAACAGTACGGCCGTCCGGCAGCTCATGACCGGGAATTTGGCCGCCCGGTACCTCGTGACCGGGAGTATGGGCGTCCACCTTTGCATAACCGAGAGTATGGGCGTCCAGCGTCTCGCGATCGGGAGTATGGGCACCCAGCTGCTCACGACAGGGAATATGGACGGCCGACTGCCCACGACCGGGAGTATGGGGGCCTGGCTTCTCATGACCAGGACTATGGCCCGTCTGACTCTTGGGAATCCACCGGACCACATGAAACGGATTTTAGTTCTTCAGATATTTTAGGTGATTTTAGATCACCAGGACTTATGGAAGATGAATATGGCAACATGGAAAATCAGGAGTATGATGTGGACTTTGGAATTCAATCTGACGGCGAGTTCCGACCCCCAATACGGAGGGGCAACATCGGCCGGGGACGAGCTCTGCGAGGAAAGCGTATTACAAGAGGTGCTATTAAAGCTAAAGTATTCAAAGCAGATATTAAAACTCCCCTAAAGAAATGGAACACTAAAAAACTGCAGCCGGGCCCTGATCAGAAGCCGGCTATGCAACCTGATCAAATGCCAGAAACTGCTGAACAACCCACCCAGAGGCCAGCGACCATCCAGCGCCCTAATCAAAAGTTGCCTCCACGACTTAGTCAAAGGCCGGCTATACTAACCCAGAGACCTATTCTCAGGCTCCCAAAGCCTGCGCATGTTTTCAGAAATCTCAGTTTTGACCTTGTGGACAAATCGGACATTTTTTCAACATTTGGAATAGAAATTATAAAATGGGCTGGGTTTCATGCAATAAAAAATGATGCTGAATTTTCCCGGCTCTTTGGAACTCTCTTTGAACTAGAGACAGAAACCTGTGCAAAAATGCTTGCCTCGTTCAAATGTTCCTTAAAGCCAGAACACAGAGATTATTGTTTCTTTACTATCAAGAGTTTACAACATCCTGCTCTGAAAACTCCCAAAGTGGACAATGAGTTTTTAAATATGCTATTGGACAAAGGTGCTGTAAAAACAAAGAACTGCTTCTTTGAAATAATAAAACCTTTTGATAAATACATAATGAGGCTACAAGACCGCCTCCTCAAAGGTGTTACACCACTGCTTATGGCCTGCAATGCTTACGAATTAAGCATTAAGACGAGCGGTTTTGGTAATCCAAGAGAAATGGCAACTGCTTTCGAGACCACTGTTTCTCTTTGTCGTAAGTCTTTAGCACTTCTAGGTCAGACCTTCGCACTAGCATCTGTTTTTAGGCAAGAGAAAATACTGGAAGCTGTAGGTCTCCAGGAAATGGCTCCAGCACCAACGCTATTCCCAAACTTCGACGATTCAACGTTGTTTGGAAGAGAGTACATTGAAAACTTGAAGGCTTGGTTGGAGAAAAGTGGATATCCAATTCAGATGAAAAAACCTGAACTAGAGTCCACAGTAGAGCTTAAAAAACCTTCTCCTGATGCAAAAGATAAAAGTGAGTGAACTGTTGTAAGATACTTGGCACTATATAATTCCTTTATTTGTCACTAGCATTTTATCTTAATTTTTAGGATTTCATTAGGTCAGGATTTCCTAATTCTGGGAATTCCATTTAAATCCCTTGCAGTTCTGAGGCAGGTAGTAAATACTACCTGTTGTAGCAATCCCTTTCAGCTTTGTGGATGAAAGCATGGCTCCTCCCTCCCCTCTCCTGCACATGCTTATACTTTAAATTTAGGATTTTCACCTTGTGCCTTTGGCTGCTTCAGCTGCCCAACCCTCCAGCTTCACAACTCCGAGGTAGGGAAGCCAGGGCCACAGCTGGAACTGGCTACACCACAGAGTAAGTACTTGCAAATAAGCAAAGCTGGAGATGTTACCACTACTGCTTTTATCGGATGCAGGCGTGTTTCTTTGAGGTTGTTGCTATACTCCCATCTATAGGAGCGCTGTCTCCTCTGCTGCGTTAGGCCATCTAGTTCATCATCTCTCAAGCATTCTTACTCGTTACTGTGCTCATCTGGTTTTTCCTAACTGAACTTCAGATACTCTTGCAGGGAGGTCTTGCAGCACTGCCACTGAATGGCTTTATAATTTGGAATGCACCCCTTCAGAGTGCTGTTCGAATACACTTATTTTGCACAAAATCCTTTTGATGCAATAAGTAATTGCCTTTTAAAGGATGGCTTAACTTGCCCAGGATGGCAAAGGGTAAGTTTCTCAAACCACAGTGCTTCTCAAAATAAACTCTTCTGGAGTTTAAGTTCAGTTAAGAAAACAAGTCCAGAAGTTTCTGAGGTTTCCTTAATTTATTCTAGTATTAAGTGCAGCCTTTTTTGTATTAATATGTTGAAAAATTGTAAATGTCAGTCTGTCAAAAGAATAACAAAGATGACATACTGGTACCCTGTTGATGAGAATAATACAATGACTGCATTTTATTTCTCCCTACAGCCCCACAGCGAGCTGATCGGAAAGTTGTAGAGACGATTGAACAGCTGGTGAATAGCATTGTTTCAGGAACCTTGTCTGCCAAAGAGAGAAATGCTCAGAAGAACTGTCCTGAATATTGGTAGGTGTGTCTGAACAGTGTGTCGTAATACTGCTCCCTGCTGAAGATATTTGGAATATATTGAATTAAATTAATGTAATTCAATGGGTGTAAGATCAAAGCCTATTGGATATTTGATCAGACTTTTTCAAAGTGTTTTCTCAGCTAATTATGCTTCTTGATATCCCTGGAAATTGTCCTGTTGGTTCAGTTTTGTCTAGTAGATCACATTCCTTTGGATCTGTCAATAATGACCGTATGTCAATCCAGATAGAAGCTGTTAAAAGCAATTTACATGCACAAGATGGAAATAGTAAGCAAATGTTAATATAAACATACAGTAAGGTAACGGACTTATGGATCCAGTGTTCTATCAATAATGGTCAGAAAGGAAAGCTGAGACACTTCCAAATGTAACGATCTTTTAATATGACCATATCTCTTCACGAGTGAATTGCAGCATAGCTGATTCATTACTAGCCAAATTATTTATGTCAAATTTCCCCATCATTTATTTGCTTGACATACTTTCCTTCCTGCTTTAGAAGTGGAGTTGGCTATTATTCTGAGAAAAACCTACGCAGGCTGGTGTTAAGGTAGCAACTTGTGTATACCTCTGGAAAAAGCTTTAATTGCTACTGAGTTTCTGGTCTGAGAATTTGAGATTAGTTGTGCTTTTACTTTAGGCTTTCATTGTATTTGTATGATTTTTATTTAGGTTCTTGTCTGATGAAGATAGTCTAGAATACAAGTATTACAGACTGAAGTTATCGGAGATGCAAAGGCGGGTGTCCTCCGGCAAGGAAGTGGGTGGTGAGGGCAGAACGCTAGAAGAAGCTGCGACAGAATCAGTCAGGGCCATGCTGTATGCCAGGAAAGTCGCAAGCATTAAGCGAAGGCTATTTAAAAGAAAAAGGCTTGGAATTATCACGCAACATGGTATTCGAGGAAGAAAGCTGCGGAGAGCAACCACAGGGACACAGACTGTGCTTTCGGCTGGGACAGTGCTGAAGCACCAAGACAAGCATCTTCAAGGGTCAGTCCAGTCACAGCCTTCAGAGACCAGCCTGTCAGAGAAGAATTCTTCCCTCGGTACAGCTTCATCCTCACAATGTGCCAGCGGTTTAGAGCTCTCACTGCCAGCAGAAGAAAGGGCAGATTCTGAGGATTTATTAGCACCACCTGAACTTTTCCCACCATTGTCTGCTCAGTTTCCTGATGGTAAGTGAAGACACAAGATTAGATTTTAAATTGTAAATTATATGAGAAAAGAATTGCATGGAGTGTTCTGCTGGAAAGTCTAAAAATAATTTGTTTTGCTGAAGTAGATAGTTCTCATCTGTATTGTATGAAGCTATAGATAACGAGCATTCCGTTTCTTGCAGTGGATGCTAAAACAATGGAAACTGCTGAGAAGCTTGCCAAGTTTGTTGCTCAGGTAGGACCAGAAATTGAGCAGTTCAGCATAGACAACAGCGCGGATAACCCAGACCTTTGGTGAGTAATTGACGTGTTTATCTGTGTAAGTGGGCCGATAAAAAAATCAAAATACATCCAAACAATTATGAAGGATGCATTTCCTTTTACTGTTTGTTGTGATGTATGCTTTTATTCAACGTGTTTAGGAACTGAGGATTTTGAGCAATGCTCCCTGGTGTCCTGCTCAGCACTTCCATTAATGGTGAATATCTGAAATAAGAAAGAAAAACACTTCTCCCAAATGCATACATGCAGAGATATATGTATTTTTTTTCTTTTAAATCCTAAGTAATCAGCTTGCATCTTGAAACAGTGTTCTGCCAAAATATTTTCAGTCCTGGCTTTTTTTGTTGTTGCTTTTAAGTGAGGCTTTGCTTATAATGGCCTAAGAGCTCTAGTGTAAATGAGCCCAGGTTTGTCTCTTTCAGCCACGCTGTGCCAACACAAGCGGAGCCCTGTTATCTCTTCTGTTTCTCAGAATCAAGCACCTATTTCCACATAGACCCCATGACTGAAATTTGGAAGACCTGAATTCTCTGGGGTCTGCTGTTGGCCTTCTGGGTCATCCAGCGCTAGCATCTTGTCTTGGTTTCTCCATCTAGATAATGAAGATAATTGTTCCAAATTCTTTACCCCACAGTTTGAGGAGTGCTGATACAAAGCAGTCTGTAAGAACTGAGGAGGATGATTGCTGTTCTTAGTACGTGTTGTTGCAGAATCCTACAGTTCTACCAAAACACACCTGGAATGACCATTCAAAAAATTAATAAGAGATTTGTTTCAAATATCTTGCTTCATGCTAGCCAAAGAAAATCTCTTATACTATTTTCACTGTAATTTTTGGTCAGGTTTCTACAGGATCAAAACAGTTCTGCTTTCAAATTTTACCGAATGAAGGTCTATGAGTTGTGTCCATCTATTAACTTCAGTGCTGTGTCAGAAGCAACTGATGCTGGGGAAAGGGCTAAACCTGAGGAGAGAAATTTGGATATTTCAGAAGAGGAGGAAGATGAAGAAGAAGAAGAGGAAGAAGATAATGAGGAAGCTGAGTTTGAGGAAGATATCTCCCAGCCTTTGGAAGAACTGGAAATGGAGCAAGCAGAGGAGGGAGAAGAGGATGACATCTCAGCAGGTAGAAGTGTGGAAAACCTAGCTGAAGAGATGATTTCCAAAACAGGAGAGGAAATGTCAACAGGTGAAATGCAGCTAGCCACATCATCTGATGGTGCTATACCCAATCTGTCGACACAGGCATCAACTCCTGCTCCTGGTACCCTATTTCCTCGCAAACGAATCAGCAGCAAGTCTCTGAAAGTTGGTATGATTCCTGCATCTAAAAGGATTTGCCTCATAGAAGAACCAAAAGGTGAGGCTACTTAAAAGATATTTTGCAGGTATCAGTACAGAATTCCTGATTTTGATGTACTTTGTTACTGATTGTTAATGGCTAAAAGAACTAAATTTTTAATATAGAAAAATTAATACAATGTTCACCTTAAAGGTTCATTCAACTGACAAAGGAGAATCTGAATAAATGGTGTAACAGTTTTTGTATTAAAGTGCAATAGGAAAGTTTGCATCAAACATCATTCCTCAAGTATTCTCTACGTGAAGGTTATCCTCTCTCTGCTGCTTTAAAAACTCACAGTAGTAGTTTTGTCGGGGTTTATTCTACCTGTGTATGGAAGGTTTAACAGACTTAGTATACCACTGAACATATTTTGAGTGTTTGACTAAATATATTTAGACTTCGGATTGGCCTGTCAAATTTTGCCAATATGGCCACAGCAGGGGTGGGTCGTGATATTCTAAGAATTGAGAGATAAGTAGCTTAAAACTGATTATAGGTGCTCTGCAGCTACTTTAACAAATGTCTTTTCTTTGCATAACGTTTTCTATTGGTGAAGGTTGTCATTTGTGATATGAAAATTATGTACAATAATCTCATTTAAAGTACAGTCTGAATTCTCTCAGAGTATTACAGAAGCTCAGGGAAATGAAAGATCTAAAGTCCTTGTAGTATATCATCCATCAGGGTATTGCTGGCATGATATGTCCAAAACTAAATACATGCGTCTACTAATTACCTTTGTTTTGGAGAGGAAGGTTCTGATTTTAGGCCAAGGCATTGAGTCAGAGTCCCACTTGAGATGCACTTTTGGAGTTCTGTATTAAAATTTGTTTTCTTTACAGCTGAATTTTGTCATTGATTTGATTTGCAGTGCATGAACCTGTCAGAATTGCTTATGATAGGCCTCGTGGTTGCCCAGTTACCAAGAAGAAGAAGGTAAAGAACTCTTCTCGCTTGCCATTGCATTCTGAGAATCAACTGTCTTTACAAGAGACAGCCTCTGAAAATGTGTCATTGTCATAAAACAGAATTAAAACTTGAAAAACCTCCTCCTGAAAGAGACTGGACTAAATCTGAGGAGAGCAGTGCCTCCTGCTGTCTTTTAACTACCTGTGTAAAAATTAAACATTTATGATTAGAGCACTATGAACAGCTGGGTGTTAATCATGTCTTCTGTTTTTGAAAAAAAAAAAAAAATCAGTTAATTGGTGTCTGGAAAACATGTTGTAATTTTCCAAAATTGGTGAATTGTGACTTGACTGCTTCTGTATTTGTAATAGGGTTTTGGTCATCAGATCACTCAGTATTTGTTATTAAAAAACATAACTACCTTTTAAAATATGAAGGTGTATTCTTTACTGTTCTAATAATGTAATTAAACAGTTTGAGAACCTGAAATCTGTTTTAAAAAACCCCAAATTAGCAAGGCAGATATTTACTCTTTGACAGGCTTTTTCTGTGTAGCTGATGAAGTGCTGCTTTAGAAGATATTTCTGTGTATCCAGAAATTCAAATACACTTGTTTAGCAGGGGGAGTGTGCGGGGGTGTGGTTGGGGGATTTTTAATACATGATCTCTTTCTATAACAAAAAAACCTTTTTTTTTCTGTTTTTTCCTCTCCATAGAAACCAAAAGATTTAGAATTTTCACACAAGAAACTGACAAACAGGAATGTGGGTTTCCAGATGCTTCAGAAGATGGGCTGGCAAGAAGGACATGGCCTTGGCACGCGGGGAAAAGGAATCAGAGAGCCTGTAAAAGTGTATGTAATGGGAACACACCACAGAAATTTGACAGCTCTGGAAAAGTCTGGGATTCTGATAGTAACTGTATTTATCTCGCCCACCTAGATGTGACCAGTTCAGTGTTTTGTTTCCTCTTGGCCTCAGCAAAGCTGAGCGTGGAGATTTGATGCATTTTTCTGGCCAGGCTGGGCAAAGTCTGGTCTGAAGGTGGCTGCTTCTTGCCATCCAGTTTGACGTTACTGAAGGCTGCAGCGTGAATGCTGTGGTGTGCGGATGCTTTGTAAAGATCTATGGGTGCCCCTGTTCTTCTGGAGGTGGTTTCTGTTGTTTGGGGTATTTAGGGGTTTTTTTTAACACACAGGATTATCCTGGGAATCTCCTTGCTACCACACCACATACACAATATATAAATAGATGCTAGGAATTTCACACACAGTACTCCTAGCTTTAGGCAAGAGGTTTATTTTCACTCTAATCATGTGATTCATTCCACTCCATACTGAAAGAGGTAAGTGCATCTGCCAGAAGGTAAGTGTATTTTCTCCTTTAAAATACACTTTTGGTTTTGAATCTTCACTTTTGTCTTTTAAAGTTGCTGTATCCAGTGTCCACTGCTGCCAGCACGGAGAATGGATCTCTCCTTCAACTCCCTGCCCAAATAAGGAGGCAGAAACTATTTGTTTCTCTCTGAACCCGTATGATGAGCTTTCTGGTCCACACACATAGTCTGCGGTTTAACAATCTTCTTTCTCTAGGGATTTCGATTTTCTCTTCGTGCCTTGGCCAGTACCGGTCATTTTAGCTGGTGGGATACTTCTGGTTGGTTGCTTTCTTTTTTCCTTAGTGCTCCCTGTGGTCCAGTGGCCATCACTATATTTTCTGTATTTCCTTCGTCAGCAGCAAACGGTCAGTGAGAAAGCAGCTCACTTCACCTGTAGCTCTCTTGTGTTCAGTGGTGCTAGAACCTTGGTTCTTAACCTCGACACTTGTTGGGACCAAATATCTGAGGTTTTTTTGTTTGTTTGTTTGTTTCTGTAGCTCCTGGCATAAGTTTCGCTGCGCAGCTAATCATGAGCTATGTAATTGTATCTGGTCTGACAGCCCACCACATTCTAAAAGTTTCTGGCCATCTTCAAGAACTGCATTTTTAATAAGTGAAAATACAGTTTTTCCAGGTTGAGTCCATTGTCACTCTTGTAAAGACACCTGCAGAGAGTACTGAAGAACGGCTTTTTCTCATACTATAAATGTGAAAAAAGCAAAGTTTCGGGAGGTCTTTTAGGCGACTTTACTTCTAACCGTAATTTAAAATGTAACTTGATCATACAGCTGCCAAGTCACTCTGTACCATTTGGAAGGAAAAACAGCACCAAGGGTTTCTGCTGGGGACTCCTAAAGTTGAATTTGCTTTTATGAGTCTGTGAATATTCTCTTAGAATTGAACAATCTACTTGGCTTAAGTAGACCTATTATTACAGAAATTGGATAAGAATCATTTTTCTTTATTCTACTTAAGGTCCTCTGATTTTACGCCCATAGCACAGAAATGTAACTGACTTGGAGGATGAAACTGGCACAGAGGATTGTTCCTGTGGCAGAGGTTTCATTAATCTTAGGTTTGTAATGTCTGCATTGGATGTGTATGGCCTGGAGAAGGAGATGGGTTTTAATTATTTGTATCTCTGCATTCTTGTGGGTCATCCTCTCCATCTACTTCCAGGGCATAAAGTTTTGATATTGTTGAGGCCTGTCTGCTTCTGTTGGCATGTTTGAATGAAGAGAGATGAGTTCATGACTCATTTTTCTGGGAAGGGCAGGAGCTCCAGGTTTTTTGTCTATGGTGTGTGTCCTACAAGACTTCAGCTTGCTTTGGGTGCTAGAAATTTTAAGCAAGCGGCATTATGTTCCCTTGGTAAAAGTTTTGTCTTTCACCCAGAGTTACGTGGTGTTTACTACTCATTCCTCAAAGTGACTTTTGTCATTTTTGAAATGTAAGAAATAAGGCGATTTTTGACAACTTTTCAAGAGAGGATCCCATCCACCATGAATACTGTGGTTAATACAAGAGTTCATGTAAGGATTTGATCTGTTACATGACCGTATCTTCACTGCTCCCTTAACATCATAGGGCATTTTCTTCTGGTGGGTATTTGCATGTGGGAGGTGGGAATGGCTTTAGAGTTGATCTGGTATGCCAGGTACCAAGCCTCCGCTCCCCTTCTCCCCCACGTGAAGCAGAATTACTCTCCACTTGAATTGTGTCTGTGTTGGAAGCTATTGTTTAGATCTCTTCTGCACATTGTCAAATGTCACAGAAACAGTGTGTTCTAACTATTCATTTTACTCCCTAGGGGTGCTACCTCTGCAGGGGAGGGCTTGGGTGTTGCAGGGGAAGAAAATAAAGAAGATGCATTTGATGTTTTCCGTCAAAGAATGATACAAATGTACAGGCAGAAAAGAGCAAGTAAATAGGTATGTGCAATGGACACGTCTGGTTTATCAATTCCTGCAAACGTTAACATACCAGGGGTTTTAAATCTTCCTTTGCCAAGAAAGTATTACTGTTTCCATGAGTCTGTCTGGCTTCTTAACCTTTCATAAAAGTCCAGACCTGCGTTGAACTGCTTTGAACTGCCGAATTACCCCAAATCTTACTTCCTAGGTTTGACGTAAGAGACTGGCTCGCTAGAAAGTGCACGGATATGCAAAGGCTGACGTGTGAAAGATCTTCAGCCGAGTATGCCAGTATGGAGAACACTTGGTTCTATAGTAGTGGACTTGAATACTAACGTATTAAAACATTTTCCAAGATTAAAGTTAGTCTTGTATTTAATTGGAAAATGTTTTAATACATTAGTATTCAAGATTAAAGTTAGTCTTGTATTTAATTGTGCAAGCTAACAACTTGGATGTCATCTTCTGAGGAAGAAACAACTGATTTTGTTTTCGGAAGTGCCTGTTTACCTCTCTCTTTGGCCACGTTTGCCTGTTTTGTGATGAGATGGCTTACCAAAAAAACAGAATAAGCAGCATGAAAAATATGACTAGCCTGGCTTGGCTCTGATCCTTTCTGAACCCAGGAATCTTCTCAAATTCAGATCTTGCAGTGCAGTTCAGATTTTATTTTACTACATTTTATTGATGGGCTCATCTTCTCATCTGCTTCTGGAGTCTGCGTAAAGCAGTTTTCTTTCCTCCATATGCCAATTTTAAGAAGAGTCTGCCTGCATGCTTATTGTGTATAGGATTCTAGACTTCAAGGGTAGGATGAATAACTGAGTTCATCTGAGTCTGAGAACACTAAAACTCTTCCTTGAAAACGTCGGCTGCTAAGGTTTTTCATTGTAATAAACAAGTAGTACATATTCTAAATGCACTTTTTGTTTTTACACAAATTGGCAGCTCTTCTCCAACCAATTCTTGATTAATTTATTTCCTTCTCAAATAAGTTTAAGCAGTGAGCAGGTGCAATTCGTGTGTCTGCAGAAAATACTGAAGAAAATACTTGGAAGTCATCTGGAAGCGGATCACCAGTTTTATAAGACCATCAGTTTAGAGAGTCATTTCTGTTTCTATTAAGTATTTGCTTTGAAGAAGTTCTTTTATTGAAAAATCCCAAGAAATAAGACAACAAGCTTGTACTTTTAAGGGACTATTCCAGAACTTACCGAAAGAGAAGAGTGGATTCATCTACTGTCCTTCAACAAAAAGCATTACCCAACTGCTTGGTGAAGCAGTTCTGAAGACATGAAAAATGAAGCAGTGTTACCACAAATAAACATCCAAGGTCTGATCATCTTTTCCTGACTTGCACATCCATGAGGAATCTGGGACTGGATTACAGAAAGTGACAGAATTTAATATCACACTTTTTAGTGTACTCCATCGGTCTGTTTCTAAAACTAGTTGAAAGCCTTCACGTGAATGTTAGAGTACCAAAAGCTACTTCACTGAAGTTCTCTTTGAAAGACTTGATCTTACGCATGTTTTGCTAGCTAGGAGTGAGTCTTGCTGATGTTTTCATCCTGCACCGTGCTTCTTGTAGAGCAAAGAGCTTGTGCTACACCACTAATAGCACCCCACAGTAACGTGGCAGCATCTCAAGTTCCTAACTGACAAATACGAACGAAAATGTGTTCTTCAGTTATCAGCTTGCCTGTGCCTGCTGTGTAAAGAACTAAATCCTATTCTTTCTCCATTAAAATCCCAGCTGGTTGAAAGGGAGTGTCTTAATTCTGTAGCAACAATCTTTTTCTTCCTTGTGACAACCAGTTCTAGGTTATGAATGCAGCTTGTTTTGGTTTTTTTTTTTTTTCTTTACTATATGGCTCTTTGAAACCATGAGAAACAAAATCATGTCGCAGTGTAATTTTTGATCACTCAGTTTTAGTTACCTTGAAGGCCATAATCGCTACATAAAACCACGATGGCAGGTACAGAAAAACATGCTGGTAGTTTTCCATGAACATCACGTGTGTCCTCACCTTTTACATTACAAGAACTTGAAGCATGAAGGCTATAAATACAGCCACGTGTATCGGGTTGTTGGACTGATTAAGGCCATTTGATAGCCCAGACATTTCTCATGGGCTTTAACTGGAGATATTTAAAATCCTGAAACATCTTGGACCACAGGCTACTTGAAAGATCGCCAGTGACAGTACTTGGCAGTGTGTGCTTACCTGTTCGGTTCCCACTTGGGTGTGTTCTTCACTGCCCTCTTTCCTTCCTGTGCCGAAGTAGCACTCACCCAGTGTAAAACTTGAACCTTTCGAAAAGGAGATCGATCAGTCATGCTCTGTTTTAGACACTCTGGAACCAATATTGTTGGCCTCTGATTTATTTCTCAGACCCACCTAGAAGAGTTTAGCTCGTCTTTAGTTTCGGTGATGAAGCTGCCAGTGTTGCTGTTCACAGTTTTTATTTCCCTGCACGCTTCCAGTTCACCTCTTCTTTCGCATTTACCTTTTGGAAGGATTCTTGGTTATATTACACTATTTGCAGAAAGGCACAAGGCGAAGTGGAGTTTCACGCTAGATTGAAATCCACATTCTCAGACCCAGATCGGCGTTCTGCGCTGCTCTGATTCCACCAGAGTTTGTTGGGCACAGAACCATTCGGGGTGCGTTTGCTAATCACCTGCTTGCCCAGTCTGGGAGAATTGTTGGTATCCAGATGGGAAAAGGTACCATCCTTGCTGAGTGCAGTTCAGAGTGTAATGCTGTCTTGAGAATAAAGGTGAACATTGGGAAAATCTTAATCTGCTACCCTGGCTGACTCATGGTCTGTCTTTCTTGTGCCAAACTTTAATTTTGGACAAGATACCAGCAGAGCAGTACTGGTGCTGAGATTCCAGTGTTGCTCTCAAGTGGGTAACCGCTTTCCACTTTTATCTTGTTTTACCAAGAGATGACCTTACGCTCCTTTTGCAAAAGGAATTTCCTTTTATTTTGCCCTGCTTTTGCAGGCACCTCTGATTTGAAAATTTGAAATACTTGTACATGTAAAACATTTGTTATGCAGATACGTTACCTTGTTGAAAGTTTACTAGCTTCTTTTCTGTTATTTTAGTTCCAGGCTCTCTTCCATGAAGACTGCAAGCTTCAGTGAACATTTTAACTAACTTCAGTGGTGTGTCTACTGTCTTTTGGTTGGTTTTTGCCATTAATCTTCTAGAGCAATTTGCTAGTTTCCGTTCCGTGCACATTGGCAGTAGTGCTAAGCTAGCAACAATTAGATGCTTCTGTTATTGGATAACTGACAGTTTCTTTTTAGTGTAAGTAAACATGTTAGCATTGTTAATCTTTTAATATCTGCAATAAATGTAGAACTAAACGATTTCTGGTTTAAATGTTTTGCTTGTGAATTTGGCCATTTGTAAGAGATATGCATCATTTTGGCACTGACGAGTGGAACTGAGGTTTTGCAGTGTTATATTAGTGGAAAAGAGGATTTTATAGCGTACGAGGGAAGGAAGGTCCCTCTGTTTCTGTGCTGCTAAATGTCTCTGTTGAGAATACCCACCAAATCATTTCTTAGTTACTTTTTCATGTGGCATTAACTCCGTACACAACAGTGTTACTTTCCACATGAAAGCCAAAACCCTCGTGCCCCAGTCAGACAGCCAGAGTTTTACCCTTTATTCACACACCCCAGGAATTAGTTCTCTCTCTGATTTTCTCAGTGTACTGTCTTGAAAACAGCAAAACTTTCTCTTTACATACGTGTGTGGTTTACTGTTGCTTTTAAATTCAAATTCCTTTTTTAGGCAGGATATGAGGGGGAAAATTGCAGCGAACTGAAATTTAACACTTGTGCAGCCGCCTTCTATCGAGACGTAAAGTGAGAATGTTCATTTGCGAGACACCAGCCAGGTCTCCTCCCCTTGCTTTCACACTGACAGCTAGGAGAGGCTTTACAGAGGCAAGTTCAAGCCCTGGCTACACCTTTTCCCTCCTTTTCCTTCAAAAATTTATTATATGTAAGAACCTGGTTCTAGAAGAAAGGACGTTTGCTCTGGTTGGAGAGAAATGAGGAGATCCCCATTTTGGGGGAGGTGTCCTAACAGAGTAAGAGAAATACAGCCGACAATACACTGTTTGCAGAAATTGTGTTGGACTGATAGAGATGTTTTCCTTTTTTTTTGCCTTCAAAGCTTTTCTTTGGTGTAATAGCAATGACATCTTTCCTATTTATTTCCGGTTGGTTTTTCAGAAGACACTACAGCATCCTTAGTGTGAACACTTCAACCTGTGACGAGATGTTATTTCTCAAAATCAATGTACAGTATTTTTTTCTATTCTGCTTTCATGTTAAACCTGATGTAATGTGCCCAAAGAAAGTCTGGGCTCAGAAATCCAAACGTTGTTATTTTGGATTGTTTTCTATCCTACAAGCAGGTATATTTTCTAATTAAAAATGAATTCCTGAAAGTCCTGTATCATCTTTAATTCTGCATATCTCCTGACTGAGTGGCCAATCACAACCAGACTGTAGATTTGAGCAATAATAAACACCTTCAACGAGAATATGCTCAAAGAACAATAGGGTACTTCTGAAATAAATAGTTTTTGTGAACCTTGTTAAGTAGGTACCTTGCTGAATTGCAGCAAGCGTGGAAAATGTTTGCGTTATCTGTGGGCAATAAAGTTACTGCTGTTGAAGAAAGCGCCAGCACACTGTGTTCTCTTCAGCTTCTTGTGCCTAATTCCCGTCATTAGAAGGTTGTGCTAATTTCCTTGAAAATTATTTCTAAGGCAAGACTTTGCTTTGAAGGGGAAGTCATATTTCCTTATCCTGCCACTAGGCAATAAAGCAATAGTAAAGCAGCAAATACAAAGCAATAAAATTGGATTTTTCAACCAGCTGCCTCTGCAGCAGAGGTTCATTATAGACTCTTTGAGGCGCGGGGTTAACAGAAGTTCTGTCTTTGAACAGTTTACAAGACCTATTCCAGAAACCGTAGCTGTTCTTGGATGGGAAATAAGGATTTTGAAAAACAAATCTCAAATGAGAGATCATTAGGAGGTCACACAACACAAAAATGAAAAGAGAATCTGTAAGTTCTGGCTTTATTTGATGCCTTCTCCGTGTGGGTGTTCACTGACCCATGTCAGCAGGAGGCAGGGGAGGTCTGGTTGTGCCCCGAGCACAGAAAAATCCACATTTTATTTTACTGTTTAACCCTGCTGATTAAATCTAAGTCTCCAAGAGGATGCAGATCAGTTCAGATGTATCTGCCTGGGTAACTGACGTTACGTGCATCGCCCCGGGCTGACAGAAATGAACGGGAACACGAACCATCAGTTGTTCGGGGTCTAATTTCACACGGAAAAAACCGAAGTGTTTCTGCTGTGCAGCTTCCACGCCCTGCTCCCACCACGGGGCTCCAGAAGCCTAAGGTCGGGACAGGGAGCGGGTGAGCCGGGCTTTACCGTGAACCGAGGAGAACGTCGTTGTTCCCGTTCCCCGGGTCCCAGCACAGCCGCTGCCTGGG
>NW_010109550.1:0-2923 GCF_000699245.1 Pterocles gutturalis
GGAGATGATTTTTCTTATATTTATTTATAAATATTTAGTGCCAGCTTTTTAGGATGTATGGACTCGCACTGGGCTGAAGCCTAGGGCTGTGGGGTTGGTTTGGTTTTTTTTAACGTTTGGAAGGAACAATGGGAACGGTGGGCCTCAGCGGCTCTGTGGTGCTGGTGCACCTGCTGCCCCAGGAGACGTGAGCTCTCCCGGAGCTTTGGGATGGTTCAGTCACAGCTGAGAAATAGTTGCAGAGAAAGTAACAAAACAAGAGCTGAGGTTTTGTTCCAGAAGAGGTTCTGCAAGGGCTTCAGCCAAGAGCTTACACCTGCCTTCCTGACAGCGGGGCTCCTCGGGGGAAGGCTGCTGGCGGTTCTGTGTTTGATAGGGAAAGTGCACTGGCTTGTCTTGACAGAAACTGTGGTTCATAGAGACAGGAGTGTCATTTCCCTGAGGTTTTTCTGGAGTGTGTTTTCTGTCTGAGTGAGTAACTGGCAGACAGCTCCTGAGGCCTGAAACCTAATGCTACTGATGTGCAGAAAAGTGCTGTTTCCAGATTAAAAAAACAAACATAGCTTCAGTCCATTTTTGACTTGCTTTAAAACAGGTTGTATTGTTACCAAGCACTAATAAGCTACATTCCAAGTCAGATGTAACAGAAATAAACACTTTTACTAAGTAAATAAAACTTATAGATTATGCTGTCAAGTTTTCCTCTGTTCCCAGTAACTGTCATGTTCACTTAAGCCAAATGAGGTAAGAGGTGTAGAGCTGTAAGCGATCTTAATTTTCTACAGGTTCTTGGTTTGTGAAAATGGTTGGATTTATTAAAGAAGAGACGTGAGTAAGTGTCTGTTTTCCCGGAGAAGCAGGATGGTTATCCTTTTCTCCTTTCCATGCAGTCATTCAGGTGGGGAAGAATCAGTGACTGTGTCCCATCAGTCAGAATTTGCACCTCCTGACCAGTCATGGCCTGAGATACGTGGGAGAGTGGGTGAAGGTGAGGTAAAGTGCTGGGGACCCAGGAGGAAGCCTGGTGCAATAGATTTTGTCCTTTTTCCACTGAAAAATATGGGTGGAGGGATACTAAATCCTTCTTATTTACCATATGATCCTGACAGGTTGTTTCTCTCGGTGTTGGAGGGATTGTAAAGCCATTTGATGGATATGCCTATTGCTTTGTCACTCTTATCCAGGTACCATGCTTTTAAAATTCTGTTACTTAAAAGTGACACTGCAACCACAGCAAATGTCTACAGCATTTTGGTGGTGAGGCTGAACAAAAATAATGAGATCGATATTACAAAATTCTAGCCCAGGTGCTTGGAGCATTCTTCAAAAATCCTTGGCACAAGCAAATTTAGATTGGGCAAGCAGTTAGCTGGCCTTGAAGTCTTTGCAGATACACCAACAAAAAGCATTTGGAAGAGAAGATGGAGATGTTGAGGCCAGACTCAGGGTTAGCTCAGCCCTGAAAGGAGCCAGTGGTCCAGGTGCTTTCAGGTAGCAGAAGAATGGAGATAAGAGTTTCCTGTTGACAAAAGCCATTTTTGACAGTTAGGAATAAACTTGCTGTTTTTGGCTAGCATGAAACCAGTGGTTCAGATGGCTTTAATGAGATGTGTTGTATTTATCTGGGATCATTGAGGCTAAAAGTTTGCCTTATGTTTTTCTAACATTCAAGGTGGGAGTATGATTTTTTCACTACATTTTTAAAAAATGTGAGCACACCTGCAAGGATTGTTCACTTCGCAAAGCATTATTTAAAAAAAAATATTCTGAGTAGCACAAAAAATGTATGGAATTTTTTTTTTGGTGTGATAAACTCCTTTTGTCACTTTCTGATATGGGCATGAGCAACGTTGCTGTGTTTCAGTTAAAACTGAATTCTTGGTTATAACTTGGTATTTTTAGTGATGCTACAAAGTAGGTGGAGGTGGTGTTCGTGAGTTAAATGCCTGAATATTTATAGAACGCCATAGTTCATTCCTATCCTTTTAAAAAGTCATCAGTGTGTTCCTGACTTTGTATTTCACTATTTGAATAAATGATATCATGTATAAAGGCTTGATTTTACTTTGCATGATTGCTGTAACTCTTAAGCGTTAGGTTTAATTAGCTGCTATAGTATCAAAGCTGATTAACTTGTTTTGTATGGAAAACAGAAGTTGGTAGTTAGCATAAATCATGACCTGGTGTTTTATGTCCTCTCCCTTCTCCCTTTTTTCGCCAGTGGTAACATTTCCGTTACTCTAGAAAGAAACGAGGTGGTCACCTGTATGTGTGCTTCTGTAGCAGCTACCTGTCTAAAGAACAAAAGCATGCATGTCTGCTCTTCAGAAGTTAGAAAGCAGTATGGTAAATGCCCTCTATGTTTTTCTGTTAATATTCACAATTACTGCAGCCATCACCAAGGAAAACCTCATTTGAGTCTAATCAATGCTGTGCAGTGTAACAGTCTGCACCAGAACCCATCTCTCTGGCAGTTGAGATCTTTGCTGGATGCCAGCTTTCTTCTGCTCCTTCTCCACCTTGCAGGATGTGGCACCGTCACCTCTGACTGGTTGCCTAGCTGGCCCCAGTATCTGCTTTTTTCATCCGTTTCTCACACTGCTGTGGCCAGGATCTCCTGGGGGCAGGATAGCTTCCGATTTGCTAATAGGAAGGTGGCTGGGTTTTCTTTTTTTTATTTTGTTTAAAAGGATTTATTTTAATGAAATGGGATATATTATCTGGGAAAGGAACGAGCACCCAGTTCTTGGGCAAAGCTGCAAAACCCGCTCCTGCCCTGGGCCGCGGCCTGAGGGGAGGTGAGGGACCTTCTCACCCCACAGCGCCTCCGCACGGGCCTGCTGACAAAGGGGGGGGTGCAGAGGCCTTGGAACCGTGCAGGCGAAACGCCTCTCATTACCCTGAGTGTTTTAACCCGTTGTCC